>NW_024713367.1:0-6615 GCF_018991925.1 Homarus americanus | reverse complement strand
ATGCAAAAATAGCTATAAAAACAATTAATACACCCGAAATATACTGGCTGGCATCTCCACTCGTCCCTGCTCCTGCTCCCGCGTCCAAGGTCACCTCACCACTCCTCCCAACTCGCTCCCTCCTCCACCTCTACCTCCTCACCGTCACTACTGCCGACAACAAACACAAATGTTTTGTGAATAACTGCACCTCCACTTCCTATGTACAGTACTTGTACTGAACTGTACTGTGCTGTGCATTTTTACAAACAATAAACATGACAAGAAAAGCTATTAAAAAAAAAGAGATAAGAATTTCACTTTACTATACCGTACCTCCCCTCGGCGACAGGGCGGGGGTCATCGGGCTCATCGTCACTCAATTTCATAACAGGTGGTGAAGTGGGGGCGACTGTGGATTCAGCTGCTTCCTCACTGCCGCCAGTGATTGATGGTGTTAAATCTCTCCTTCGGTGGTCAAAGAACATGGTGATGGGGAGTTGTCGTCTCTTTCTTTCATTTCTTCCATGATGTTTTTGTATGGAGCGAAAACGTCATCCATCCCTCGCATGAATTTCAGGGCACGCACCATGGACAGGTCCATACTATAGGCCAGGTTTTTCAGTGCCTCAATATTCCTGGTCATCTCCCCCAACTTCTCCAACGTTATTTCTTGGTGCTCTTCCTCATCCTCTTTCCCTTTCGCTTCCTCTTCCTTGCCTGAGTCTACTAACTCCTGTAAATCCTCCTCGGTCAGCTCAGTGTCGTGCTCTTCAATTAGCTCCCTAATCTCGTCCTCTGCCATGTCCTGGAAGCCGTCAGCAGCCACTTTCCTTGACAGTGCCAGGGTCTTTCTGAATATTTTCATTAAAATCCATCAAAATCATTTTCCTTGTCATCGTCTTAAGCACCAAACAGCTCCTCCCAGTCTACTCCTTGAACAGGGCTAGAGGGTACGTGTTTTTCGAATCGTTTTCAATTAAAAAAATGTTGCAGCACATGTATATTTTACCTAAACTGCGCCTGAATGAATATATTCTCAGAAATAAATAGTAGTTTTGCTGAAACGTGATGTATTTTAATGTAAAATAGGATAAAATACATGACGAAAACAAAAGACTTTACCTAACCTTCCAATGTTCAAGAGATGTTACTCGTTTTTTTAATAGTTTTCGGTTAAAATACTGTTATATTACAATGATATTATATTCATACTGTGCTTGATATACTACATTCACGGAAATGTAATATTTTTGCTGAAATGACGACAGGCCTCAGATATCTCGGCCTACAAGGCGACGGGGTGTATAAGACGGCCCCCAAAATTTCCATTTAAAAAGTAGCTTTTGAGCCCTATTCGCTGTATAAGACCGGTACCCCAAATGTGACATTACCATTGGGAGCTTACTGACCCAGTAGTCCTTTACCAACCATCCCATTGACCAGTGCTGTTTACACATCCTTGGTTTTTTAAAATAAAGCCAATTCACTTCAAGTAATGGCATCAAACGTTACCGGTTGATGTAGTGTAAACACTAGTGACTCACTTAAAAGTTTGTTATTTAACTTGAACTAATGTCGGTGTCGAATACAATTGTTTCATTTACTTAAAATGGATTTACCGATTTATTTGTTTATTTATATCATACTGTAATATATTAAACACACTGGAAGTATTTTCTTTAATTTATAAGCTTGCTTCAGCGAGCTACAGTATTCTAATTCAATAGTGTTTCATTAGGATTTGAGTGAAAAAGATTACTGTACATACTTACTACATACATTTATTACACAAATATATATATATATATATATATTTGTGTAATAAATGTATGTAGTAAGTATGTACAGTAATCTTTTTCACTCTATATATATATATATATATATATATATATATATATATATATATATATATATATATATATATATATATATATATATATATATATATATATATATATATATATATATACACAATATTTTATAATTGCAGTCATGTACTGAATATTCTATGTAAAAAATATAAATTTTAAATGAATTATTTCTAGTGTGGTCGACTTCCTACACAAAGACAGGCTATAAATAGCTGTCTTATCTCCCCTCTGTTCTGAGAGAGAAGGTCTTGGTAAATAACTTTTGTTTGTTTATTTTCATTGTTTGTCAAATTTATCATGTTGTATCAAAGTAATATTACTAAAAGTTTTAGGCAGCTACCAAACAGGGAGATTCTACTGCCTGGGAAGATATTGGAAGCATAATGTACAGTATTGTCTAATGGTAGACCCTGCTGCCATATGGCATCACGAAAATTGTGACCAAGTCTTAGGTTGCTGATTTATCTTACTGCCTCATTTACACACAATTGCTGAGTTTCAATTGTTTCTCTTCCTTTGACAACACAACATACATACAATATAATGCTTCACCTTTGATCTTTTTTCCATTTATTTATGGTTGGTTATTTAAAATAATGCCAATTCACTTCAAGTATTGGCATCAAATTTTACCCGCTGTTGTACACTAGTGACTCACTTAAGCGTCAGTTATTTAACTGGAACTAATGTTGGTGTGAGTAAAATATTTCCATTTACTTGAAATAGATTTGCCGATTTATTTGTTTATTTATTTAGCTATAATATATTGTAATACATTAAACACACTGCAAGTATTTTCTTTAATTATATACTTGTTTCGCGAAAAAGGGAGGCTACCATTATACCTGGTAGGTGAAGTTGACCAGACATTTATGATCATTAAGGACCAAACTCCGAATCCATGACGTGACTTCTGTTAATCATTCTCATCCTAAATTTACCACTGTCGGTAGTTTCAAGAATTAACGCAGTCATTTACTGAATATTCTTTGTAAAAAAATAAATTTTAAATTAATTATTTATAGGAGATAAGTATTATTATCAGTAAATATACCGATATGCATTACTGACCACCTCCACGGCTAAAAATAGCCCAATCTCGCGGTCACTTTCCCTTTCTTGTCTCCTCACTGGCAAATGGGGGGGGCATGGGGAGGGGTGTGTGATGATAGCTGTGTTTATTACAGGGGTATATTGTTCTTTTACGGTATGTTAGACAGGTTTATAATACATTTTTATTATTTTAATATACCGGTAATCTTAATTTGAATCCAGCTTGCCAAACGTAAGTTTCAGTATAAAATAATTAGTGGTAAGACCTTGTGAGTGGCTTACGATGTTTCCATCACCACTCTTGACACACTAAACCACAATATTTAAGAGGTAAGAATTTTATACTTGGTGGTTTAGACGACCCCCTAACTTTGGGCAGATTTTTTTAATGTTCAAATTCCGTCTTATAAGCCGAGATATACGGTATGCTCTTTCAATAAACCGTTAATTATTATTATTATTATTATTATTATTATTATTATTATTATTATTATTATTTTATTGTTACAGTATTATTGTTATTATTATTATTATAAATTTTATTATTATTATTATTATTGTTACCATTACAGGTACAACAGTTTTTTAACTGAAAACCATTCGAAAAGCGATTACGGTAACATCTTTTGAACGAAAGAAAGCGAGTCATTGCTTTCGTCACTTTCCACTGTAATACGTACGTCATTTCAGCAAAATATTACATTTCCATATTCTCAGAAATAAATAGTAGTTTTCCTGAAACGTAATGCATTTCAATGTAAATTAGGATAAACTACATGAAAACAAAAGACTTTACCTAGCCTTCCGATGTTCAAGATATGTTACTCGTTTTTTTAGTAGTTTTCGGTTAAAATACTCTTATATTAGTGATATTCTATTCATACTGTGCTAGATATAATACAGTCACGGAAATGTAATATTTTTGCAACTACAATGCTGATGTCAACACAAGCGTGGTTACAGCGAGACTGACTGAGTGAGGGAGAGCTATGCGTGTGTGTGTGAGGTTGCGGGAGCGGGCGGTGTCCCGTGTTTGGTGCCGCGCGCGAGTTGAATGGCGCGCGATTTGAATGTACTTCAATTACTTCAATGTACAGAATATTCCTCCGGCGGGGCAATCCGCGTATTTGCAAATCCGTGTATTATAAACCGAGTATGTTAAGGGCCGACTGTACTGTACTTGCAGTGACTCCAGTGGTCCCTCGGTTAACGAGCACAATTCGTTCCAGAAGGTTGCTCGTTAACCGAAAAATTCGTTAACCGGAACCATTGTTTCAATGGGTTTTTGGGAAATTGGTTCCAGCTCACCGAAAATTACATACAAACTAAAAATAAATGCAGTAAAGTACACTTACTTTGAGGTGTGCATGTAGAAGGCTCCTGGTTGATGATGATGGGAATTAGAATGGGGGTGGAGGAGAAGGGAGAAGAGACGGCATTGGGGTGGAAGAGAAGTCACCCCATGTTGCCATTTCACCCATAAAATTTTAGTTCACTTGGTGTAATTCAAGATTATTTTCTTTAAATCAACACTGCACTGCATTACATATTGTCAATATGTAAAATATATTTCAAAATGACCAATAATTTGACTGGAAACACAGAAAAAAGCATTTATGTTGAAGAGTCTCAAATAAGATGTTCCTTCCTCTGAACTGGTAAACAAACTGACGCCAAGCTTGGTATGTTGAGTGGCTGCTTGGCACGCATAAATCTAGCTTCCTGTATTTCAATTATGTTCTATAATTGTTAAAATGACTTGAAAAATTTAATACTGTACAAATATAAAACTTTTAAAATTATTGAATAGTACAACCTTCTTGATATTTACTAAAATGTTAAGGAATTTAAGCCCTAAAACCGATTACTGTATTGGCGGACTAATACTACAGCTGGTGGGCAGCCAAATGCAGGCGAAAACATGTTGGGAAAAATTTGTAAGGAATTCGTCAACCGAGGGTTTGCTCGTTAACCGAAGTGAAGAATCTTATGGAAGGTAATTCGTTAACCGAAATTTCGTTAACCGAGGGATCACTGTACTGTACAGTATATGCAAGTTGAAATGTATACCTGCATTGTCTATATACATGATGAATCAATGGCAAATTTGTACAACACGACAATTTTACTTACTACAGTACAGTAATGTCTATCCATCTATTCATTACTACTGTATACAGTATACTGATCTATATACTGTATTACTGACTCTATCTGTAGTACAGTATAAGTATAACAAGAAGATTGCATCTGTACTGGCTCTTACCTTTAAAAAAAAATCTTATATTACAGTATTTAACTTAAGCTTTTACAATATTAAGGGAAATATCAAATGCTGTACAGTACTGTACTGTAATATGTTATAAAATAACTACAGTATACAGTATTTAATGCATTAAAACAAATAGATACCCACAAAATATTTAGCTAAATGCTTTAATTGCTGAATGCTGTACAGCAATGAACTTGGGCATTTAAAGAGAGCGACATGCATAAGCTTGAGCAAGCTGGAATAACAATGGTGAGATGAATGTGTATTGTGACAGAGATATAAAACCCTGTTCAGAGTAAGAGCGCAGTTGGGTATCGAAAGCATTGGTGAGATTTTGTGAAGAGATGCCAGTAGGTTAAGAGGGTTCAGGTTTGTGGAAAGAATAGATGAGACCAACCGGGTCAACAGATGTAGGAATTTGAATATGGAAAAGAGAAGAGCTAGGGGTAGGCCAAGAATGACATGGGGAGAGGTTGTAGGAAATTACCTCAGAGATAAGAACCTAATGAGAGAGGCTGCAGGAGACCATGCAGCATAGAGAGCTACCATCAAGTAATCAGGGCTAACCCGGGCAAGTATGGAAAACAGCCATAAAACACCGATGATGATAATGTTGATGAAATGTGAAGAAAAAAATTAAGAGAGAATTCCCATTATAAAAACTCCCAAATTTCAATATTATATCACATCCTGTATTCCATATCATAAAAAATTCTAATAGAAGGTTTTGACACAAATAACAGTTGGTGATGATCCTCTTGGCAAACATCTGCTGCTGGACTCCCTTCATGGTGGAGCGTCTTCTATATGCCTGGGAGGTGATCGATCACCTTCCCTCTGTCATACCTGCCATCCTCTTCCTCCTCGGTCACACTCACAACCTACTGCGAGGAATATTCTATGTGTTCAACCATGCAGAGGTAAGCTGACAAAGATGAGAAAACGTCAAGATATGTTACTACAGTATACTTATTTGTAGCAGTTCTTTCATTTCATGTTATTTTACACAATTTGCCCTTTTAAAACAATATGATGCAAATTTACTACAAACTATACCCTCCAGTAATCATACATTTCAATATCAAGATCAAATACTTGTACTAGTCCAGAACAAAAAACATGAAATTGTAAATAGCTCCAGGCATTGTTCCAGCTAAAAATAAATACTGTAGCTGGTACAATACCAGTAACTTAAAATAACCTTAAAACATAAAATCATGAACAGTTAAACACAACATAAAAATAGCTTAAGTATTCACATACTGTATCTAGATAGTTTAAACGATTGCAATGATAAAATATTATAACATAAGCCATACTCTTATGCCACAATAACTTTTACTGTAGCTTCATATTACAAATTCTTGGATTTTTAAACAATTTCATTTCTCATCTCTTTAATTTGTATACACAGATTCGGACCAGAGTTTCTGCAAT
>NW_024713366.1:0-13904 GCF_018991925.1 Homarus americanus | reverse complement strand
ATCTATCTACTTTTGGGAAAGTAAATAACCAACTCCGGAAAGTAGATATTTCATTTTTTATGATACAAATTTCCTGTTTTCTATGATAATCTATTTTCGGTAAAGTTGTTTATCTAACAACTTTCGCGAAGTAGATATTTCCTATTTTTATGATACAAATTTCCGTTTTCTATGATAATCTATTTCGGCAATTTGGTTATCAACCAACTTTCCGGGAAAGTAGATATTTCATTTTTGTGATACAAATTTCCGTTTTCTATGATAATCTATTTTCGGGAAAGTAGATTATCTAAAACTTTCCCGGAAAGTAGATATTTCCCATTTTATGATACAAATTTCCCGTTTTCTATGATAATCTATTTTCGGGAAATTTGTTTATCTAACCAACTTTCGGAAAGTAGATATTTCCCATTTTTATGATACAAATTTCCGTTTCTATGATAATCTATTTTCGGAAAATTGGTTATCTAACTCAACTTTCGGAAATGAATATTTCCCATTTTTGTGATACAAATTTCCGTTTTCTATGATAATCTACTTCGCAAAATTAGGTAATATTTCCCAAAATTCGAAAATCTATTCCCGAAAATCGATTATCTATTCGAAAAGTAGAAAATCTATCTACTTTTCGGGAAAGTGGATAACCAACTTTCCCGGAAAGTAGATATTCATTTTATGATACAAATTTCCGTTTTTCTATGATAATCTGTTTTCGGGAAAGTTGTTTATCTAACCAACTTTCGCGGAAAGTAGATATTTCCCATTTTTATGATACAAATTTCCCGTTTTCTATGATAATCTATTTTCGGCAAATTTGGTTATCTAACCAACTCCGGAAAGTGAATTTCCCATTTTTATGATACAAATTTCCGTTTTCTATGATAATCTATTTTCGGGAAAGTTTTTTATCTAACAACTTTCGCGGAAAGTAGATATTTCCCATTTTTTTGATACAAATTTTCTCCTATGATAATCTATTTTCGGCAAATTTGGTTATCTAACCAACTTTCCCGGAAAGTAGATATTTCCCATTTTTATGATACAAATTTCCGTTTTCTATGATAATCTATTTTCGGAAAATTTGATTTATCTAACCAACTTTCCCGGAAAGTAGATATTTCCATTTTTGTGATACAAATTTCCGTTTTCTATGATAATCTACTTCGCAAAATTAGGTAATATTTCTCCCAAAATTCGAAAATCTATTCCCCGAAAAATCGATAATCTACTTTCCCGAAAAGTAGAAAATCTATCTACTTTTCGGGAAATGAATAACAACTTTCCGGAAAGTAGATATTTCCCATTTTTTATGATACAAATTTCCGTTTTTTATGATAATCTATTTTCGGGAAAGTTTATCGAAAACGGGAAATTTGTATCATAAAAATGGAAATATCTACTTTCGGGAAAGTTGATTAATAAACAACTTTCGAAAATAGATTATATACAGAAATTGGAATTTTCCTGAAAATGGGCTCCGGGAATGTTGGTTATCTACTGAAAAGTGGATGATTTTCTACTTTTCGGGAAAGTAGATAATCGATTTTTCGGAATAGATTTTTCGGGTAGAAATATTACTAATTTTGCGAAGTAGATTATCATAGAAACGGGAAATTTAAAAATAGAAATTGAACCAAATAAAAAATAGGGAAAGTTGGTTAGATAAACAAATGGTATCTTAGAAAACGGAAAATTTGTATCATAAAATGATACTTTCCGGAAAGTTGGTTATCTACTAAAGTAGATAGATTTTCTACTTTTTCGAAAAATCTACTTTCCGGAAAGTTGGTTGGATAACAAATTTTCGAAATTAATTATCATGAAAACGAACATAAATATTACTTTTCGGAAGTTGATTCTTTTTCAGTAGATAGATTTTCTACTTTTCGGGAAAGTAGATTATCGATTTTTCGGGGGAATAGATTTTCTATATTACTAATTTGTAGTATCATAAACGGGTGTCTGATTTAGACTTTTCCCGAAATAAAAGTTGGTTGAACTTTCGAAATGGATAATCAGAAGTTGGTTATCTAGTAGAAAATCTATCTACTTTTCGGGAAAGTAGATAACAACTTTCGGAAGTAGATATTTCCCATTTTTATGATACAAATTTCGTTTTCTATGATAATCTATTTTCGGGAAAGTTGTTTATCTAACCAACTTTCATGATAGATATTTCCCATTTTTTATGATACAAATTTCCCGTTTTCTATGATAATCTATTTTCGGAAAATTTGGTTTATCTAACCAACTTTCCCGGAAAGTAGATATTCCATTTTTTTGATACAAATTTCGTTTTCTATTATAATCTACTTCGCAAAATTAGGTATTTCCCCAAAATTCGAAAATCTATTCCCCGAAAAATCGATTATCTACTTTCCCGAAAAGTAGAAAATCTATCTACTTTCGGGAAAGTAGATAACCAACATTCCCGGAAAGTAGATATTTCCCATTTTTTATGATACAAATTTCCCGTTTTCTATGATAATCTATTTTCGGCAAATTTGGTTATCTAATCAACTTTCCGTAAGTAGATATTTCCCATTTATTATGATACAAATTTCCTGTTTCTATGATAATCTATTTTCGGAAAGTTGTTTATCTAACCAACTTTCGCGGAAAGTAGATATTTCCCATTTTTTATGATACAAATTTCCGTTTTCTATGATAATCTATTTTCGGCAAATTGGTTATCTAACAAACTTTCCCGGAAAGTAGATATTTCCCATTTTTTATGATACAAATTTCCCGTTTTCTATGATAATCTATCAAATTTGGTTATCTAACTAACTTTCCGGAAAGTAGATATTTCCCATTTTTTATGATACAAATTTCCCGTTTTCTATGATAATCTATTTGGGAAAGTTGTTTATCTAACCAACTTTCGCGGAAAGTAGATATTTCCCATATGATACAAATTTCCTGTTTTCTATGATAATCTATTTTCGGCAAATTTAGTTATCTAACCAACTTTCGGAAAGTAGATATTTCCATTTTATGATACAAATTTCCCGTTTTCTATGATAATCTATTTTCGGAAAGTTGTTTATCTAACCAACTTTCGCGGAAAGTAGATATTTCCATTTTTTATGATACAAATTTCCCGTTTCTATGATAATCTATTTTCGGCAAATTTGGTTATCTAACTCAACTTTCCCGAAGTAGATACTTCCCATTTTTTATGGTACAAATTTCGTTTCTATGATAATCTATTTTCGGAAAATTTGGTTTATCTAACCAACTTTCGGAAGTAGATATTTCCCATTTTTGTGATACAAATTTCCGTTTCTATGATAATCTACTTCGCAAAATTAGGTAATATTTCCCAAATTCAATCTATTCCGCCGAAAATCGATAATCTACTTTCCCGAAAAGTGAAAATCTATCTACTTTTCGGGAAAGTAGATAACCAACTTTCGGAAAGTAGATATTTCCCATTTTTATAATACAAATTTCCGTTTTCTATGATAATCTATTTTCGGAAAGTTGTTTATCTAACCAACTTTCGCAGAAAGTAGATATTTCCATTTTTTATGATACAAATTTCCCGGTTTCTATGATAATCTATTTTCGGCAAATTTGGTTATCTAACTCAACTTTCGGAAATTAGATATTTCCCATTTTGTATGATACAAATTTCCGTTTTCTATGATAATCTATTTTCGCAAAGTTGTTTATCTAACCAACTTTCGCGGAAAGTAGATATTTCCCATTTTTATGATACAAA
Source organism: Homarus americanus (assembly GCF_018991925.1). Classification (NCBI taxonomy): domain Eukaryota; kingdom Metazoa; phylum Arthropoda; class Malacostraca; order Decapoda; family Nephropidae; genus Homarus; species Homarus americanus. Next base: position 10,177 of record NW_024713366.1, on the reverse strand, counting down.
TTTCCCGTTTTCTATGATAATCTATTTTCGGCAAATTTGGTTATCTAACCAACTTTCCCGGAAAGTAGATATTTCAATTTTTATGATACAAACTTCCCGTTTTCTATGATAATCTATTTTCGGGAAAGTTGTTTATCTAACCAACTTTCGCGGAAAGTAGATATTTATTTTTTATGATACAAATTTCCCGTTTTCTATGATAATCTATTTTCGGCAAATTTGGTTATCTTACCAACTTTCCGGAAAGTAGATATTTCCCATTTTTTATGATACAAATTTCCCATTTTCTATGATAATCTATTTTCGGGAAAGTTGTTTATCTAACCAACTTTCGCGGAAAGTAGATATTTCCCATTTTTATGATACAAATTTCCCGTTTTCTATGATAATCTATTTTCGGCAAATTTGGTTATCTAACAACTTTCCCGGAAAGTAGATATTTCCCATTTTTATGATAAAAATTTCCCGTTTTCTATGATAATCTATTTTCATTTGGTTACTAACCAACTCTCCCGGAAAGTAGATATTTCCATTTTTGTGATACAAATTTCCCGTTTTCTAATCTACTTCGCAAAAATAGGTAATATTTCCCCAAATTAAAATCTATTCCCCGAAAAATCGACAATCTACTTTCCCGAAAAGTAGAAAATCTATCTACTGGGAAAGTAGATAACCAACTTTCCCGGAAAGTAGATATTTCCCATTTTTATGATACAAATTTCCCGTTTTCTATGATAATCTATTTTCGGAAAGTTGTTTATCTAACAACTTCCGCGGAAGTAGATATTTCCCATTTTTTATGATACAAATTTCCCATTTTCTATGATAATCTATTTTCGGCAAATTTGGTTTATCTAACCAACTTTCGGAAAGTAGATATTCCCATTTTATGATAAATTCCCGTTTTCTATGATAATCTATTTTCGGCAAATTGGTTATCTAACTCAACCGGAAAGTAGATATTTCCCATTTTTATGATACAAATTTCCCGTTTTCTATGATAATCTATTTTCGGAAAATTTGGTTATCTAACTCAACTTTCCCGAAGTAAATTTCCCATTTTTTGTGATACAAATTTCCGTTTTCTATGATAATCTACTTCGCAAAATTAGGTAATATTTCCCCAAAATTCGAAAATCTATTCCCCGAAAAATCGATAATCTACTTTCCCGAAAAGTAGAAAATGATAATCTATTTCCGGGAAAGTTGTTTATCTAACAACTTTCGCGGAAAGTAGATATTCCCATTTTTTATGATACAAATTTCCGTTTTCTATGATAATCTATTTTCGGCAAATTTGGTTATCTAACAACTTTCCCGAGTAGATATTTCCCATTTTTTTGATACAAATTTCCGTTTTCTATGATAATCTACTTCGCAAAATTAGGTAATATTTCCCCAAAATTCGAAAATCCATTCCCCGAAAAATCGATAATCTACTTTCCTGAAAAGTGAAATCTATCTACTTTTTCGGAAAGTAGATAACCAACTTTCCCGGAAAGTAGATATTTCCCTTTTATGATACAAATTTCCCGTTTTCTATGATAATCTATTTTCGGGAAAGTTGTTTATCTAACCAACTTTCGCGGAAAGTAGATATTTCCCATTTTTATGATACAAATTTCCCGTTTTCCTATGATAATCTATTTTCGGCAAATTTGGTTATCTAACAACTTTCCCGGAAAGTAGATATTTCCATTTTTTGTATTTCAAATTTCCCGTTTTCTATGATAATCTATTTTCGGAAAGTTTTTTATCTAACCAACTTTCGCGGAAAGTAGATATTTCCCATTTTTATGATACAAATTTCCGTTTCTATGATAATCTATTTTCGGCAAATTTGGTTATCTTCAACTTTCCCGGAAGTAGATATTTCCCATTTTTTTATGATGCAAATTTCCCGTTTTCTATGATAATCTATTTTCGGAAAATTTGGTTATCTATTAACTTTGCAGGATGAGATATTTCTGATCCCCCAAAGGAATTCAATCTATTCCCCGAAAAAATCGATAATCTACTTTCCGAAAAAGTGAAAATCTATCTACTTTTCGGGAAAGTGAATAACAACTTCCCGGAAGTAGATATTTCCCATTTTTATGATACAAATTTCCGTTTTCTATGATAATCTATTTTCCGGGAAGGATTGTTTATCTAACCAACTTTCGCGGAAGTAGATGTTTCCATTTTTTGTGATACAAATTTCCCGTTTTCTATGATAATCTATTTTCGGCAAATTTGGTTATCCTAACCAACTTTCGGAAAGTAGATATTTCCCATTTTTTATGATGCAAATTTCTACGTTTTCCTGCTGATAATCTATTTTCAGAAGTTGTTTATCCTAACTCAACTTTCGCGGAAAGTAAATATTTTACATTTTTTGTAATTACAAATTTCCGTTTTCTGTGATAATCTATTTTCATGGAATTTGATTTATCTATTTTCAACTTTCGAAATGAATATTTCATATTTTTTTGTGATACAAAATTTCCGTTTCTATGATAATCTACTTCGCAAATTAGGTAATATTTCACAAAATTCAATCTATTCCTCGAAAATCGATAATCTACTTTCCGAAAGTAGAAAATCCCTATCTAACTTTTCGGGGAAAGTAGATATTTCATTTTTTTTATGATACAAATTTTTCGTTTTTTCTATGATAATCTATTTTCAGGAAAGTTGTTTTATCTAACAACTTTCGGAAGTAGATATTTCCCATTTTTGTAATTCACAAATTTCCCGTTTTCTACTGATAATATTTTCAGAAAATTTGGTTATCTATTTCAACTTTCCCGGAAAATGGAAATATTTCCCATTTTGTGATACAAATTTGTTTTCTGCAGTAATCTACTTCGCAAAATTAGGTAATATTTCTCCCAAAATTCAATCTGTTCCCCGAAAAATCGATTATCTACTTTCCGAAAATGAAAATCTCACTTTTCAGGAAATGAATAACTATTTCAGAAAGATATTTTATTTTTTGATACTAATTTCCCGTTTTTCTTATGATAATCTGTTGCGGGAAAGTTGTTTTATCAACTCAACTTTCATGATAGATATTTCCATTTTTTATGATACAAATTTCCGTTTTCTATGATAATCTATTTTCGGGAAAGTTGTTTATCTATCAACTTTCGCGGAAAGTAGATATTTCCCATTTTTTTTATGATGCAAATTTCGTTTTCTGTGATAATCTATTTTCAAGCAAATTTGGTTTATCTAACAAACTTTTCCGGAAAGTAGATATTTCCCATTTTTTATGATACTAGAATTTCCGTTTTCTGCTGATAAAAAATCCTTTTCAGCAAATTTGGTTATCTAACTCCAACTTTCCCGGAAAATAGATGTTTCCACATTTTTATGATACCAAATTTCCCGTTTTCTATGATAATCTATTTTTCAGGAAAATTTGGTTATCTAGCATAACTCTCCCGGAAAGTAGATATTTCCCATTTTTGTGATACAAATTTCCGTTTTCTGTGAAAATCTACTTCGCAAAGAATTGATTTCCCCAAAATTAATCTATTCACGAAAAATCGACAATCTGCTTTCTGAAAAGTGAAAATCTATCTACTTTTCGAAATGAATAATAACTTTCGATAGATATTTCCCATTTTTATGATACAAATTTCCCGTTTTCTATGATAATCTATTTTTCGGGAAGTTGTTTATCTAACTCCAACTTTTCGCCCGGAAAGTAAGATATTTCCCCATTTTTTATGATACAAATTTCGTTTTCTATGATAATCTATTTTCGGCAAATTTGATTTATCTATCAACTTTCCCGGAAAGTAGATATTTCCCATTTTTTATGATACAAATTTCCGTTTTCTATGATAAATCTATTTTCCGGAAAGTTTTTATCTAAAACTTTTGAAAGTAGATATTTCCCATTTTTATGATACAAATTTCGTTTTCTATGATAATCTATTTTGGCAAATTTGGTTTATCTAACTCCAACTTTCCCGGAAAGTAGATATTTCCCATTTTTTATGATACAAATTTCCGTTTTCTATGATAATCTATTTTCGGAAAATTTGGTTATCTAACCTAACTTTCCGGAAAGTAGATATTTCCCATTTTTGTGATACAAATTTCCCGTTTTCTATGATAATCTACTTCGCAAAATTAGGTAATATTTCCCCCAAAATTGAAAATCTATTCCCCGAAAAATCGATAATCTACTTTCCCGAAAAGTAGAAAATCTATCTACTTTCGGAAAGTGAATATAACTTTCGGAAAGTAGATATTTCCCATTTTTATGATACAAATTTCCCGTTTTCTATGATAATCTATTTTCGGGAAAGTTGTTTATCTAACCAACTTTCGCGGAAAGTAGATATTTCCCATTTTTTATGATACAAATTTCCCGTTTTCTATGATAATCTATTTTCGGCAAATTTGGTTATCTATCAACTTTCGGAAAGTAGATATTTCCCATTTTTTATGATACAAATTCCCGTTTTCTATGATAATCTATTTTCGGGAAGATTTGTTTATCTAACCAACTTTCGCGGAAAGTAGATATTTCCCATTTTTATGATACAAATTTCCCGTTTCTATGATAATCTATTTTCGGCAAATTTGGTTTATCTCTCAACTTTCCCGGAAAGTAGATATTTCCCATTTTATGATCAAATTTCCCGTTTTCTATGATAATCTATTTTGGAAAATTTGGTTTCTATAACTTTCGATAGATATTTATTTTGTGATACAAATTTCGTTTTCTATGATAATCTACTTGTAAAATTGGTAATATTTCCCAAAATTCAATCTATTCCCCGAAATCGATAATCTACTTTTCCGAAAAGTAGAAAATCTATCTACTTTTGGGAAAATGAATAACCAACTTTCCCCGGAAAGTAGATATTTCCCATTTTTTATGATACAAATTTCCGTTTTCTATGATAATCTATTTTCGGGAAAGTTGTTTTATCTAACCAACTTTCCCGAAGTAGATACCATTTTTATGATACAAATTTCGTTTTCTATGATAATCTGCAAATTTGGTTTATCATCCTTTTGGGAGAATTTCCATTTTATATAAATTTCCGTTTTTTGAATCTATTTTGGAAGTTTTTTATCTAACCAACTTTCGCGGAAAGTAGATATTTCCATTTTTTATGATACAAATTTCCGTTTTCTATGATAATCTATTTCGGCAAATTTGGTTATCTATCAACTTTCCCGGAAAGTGAATATTTCCATTTTTTATGATACAAATTTCCGTTTTCTGCGAGTAATCTATTTTCGGAAGAATTTGGTTCTATTAACTTTCCGGAAAGTAGATATTTCCCATTTTGTGATACAAATTTCCCGTTTTCTATGATAATCTACTTCATAAAATTAGGTATGTTTCTCCCAAAATTTGAAAATCTATTCCCCGAAAAATCGATAATCTACTTTTGAAAAGTGAAAATCTATCTACTTTTAGGAAAGTGAACCAACTTTCGGATAGATATTTCCCATATTTTATGATACAAATTTCCTTTCTATGATAATCTATTTTCGGGAAAGTTGTTTATCTAACTCAACTTCCGGAAAGTAGATATTTCCATTTTTATGATACAAATTTCCCTTTCTATGATAATCTATTTTCGGCAAATTTGGTTACTCGCTCTTTCGGAAAGTAGATATTTCCCATTTTTTATGATACATTCCGTTTTCTATGATAATCTATTTTCCGGAAGATTTGGTTATCTAAAAAGGAAGTGAATTTTCATTTTTTGTGATACAAATTTCCGTTTTCTTGATAATCTACTTCGAAAAGAATTGGTAATATTTCCCCAAAATTCAATCCTTCTGAAAATCGATAATCTGCTTTCCCGAAAGTGAAAATCTATCTACTTGGAAAGTAGATAATTTCCCGGAAAGTAGATATTTCCCGTTTATGATACAAATTTCCCGTTTTCTATGATAATCTATTTTCGAGATGTTTATCTCAACTTTTCTCGGAAATGAGATATTTCCATTTTTTTATGATACAAATTTCCGTTTTTCTATGATAATCTATTCCGGCAAATTTGGTTATCTATCAACTTTCCGGAAAGTAGATATTTCCCCATTTTTTTGTATACATTTCCGTTTCTGTGATAATCTATTTTCGGAAAATTTGGTTTATCTATAACTTTGAAAGTAGATATTTTATTTTGTGATACAAATTTCGTTTTCTGTGTAATCTACTTCATAAATTGGTAATTTTTCCCAAAATTCGAAAATCTATTCTGAAAAATCGATAATCTCTTTCGAAAAGTAGAAAATCTATCTACTTTTCGGGAAAGTAGATAATAACTTTCGGAAAGTAGATATTTCCCATTTTTTATGATACAAATTTCCGTTTTCTATGATAATCTATTTTCGGAAAAGTTGTTTATCTAACTCAACTTTCATAGTAGATATTTCCCATTTTTATGATACATTCCGTTTTCTATGATAATCTATTTTCGGCAAATTTGGTTTATCAACCAACTTTCGGAAAGTAGATATTTCCATTTTTTATGATACAAATTTCCCGTTTTTCTGATGTCTATTTTCAGGAAAAGTTGGTTTATCTTTCAACTTTCCGGGAAAGTAGATATTCATATTTTTTTGATACAAATTTCCGTTTTCTATGATAATCTACTTTCATAAAATTAGGTAATATTTAAATTCGAAAATCTATTCCCCGAAAATCGATAATCTGCTTTCCGAAAGTAGAAATCTATCTACTTTTCGGAAATGAATCTTCTTTCGGAAAGTAGATATTTCATTTTTATGATACAAATTTCCCGTTTTCTATGATAATCTATTTTCGAGAGAATTTGGTTTATCTAACTCAACTTTCCCGGAAAGTAGATATTTCCCATTTTGTGATACAAATTCCGTTTTCTATGATAATCTACTTCGCAAAATTTAGGTAATATTTTAAAATTCAATCTCCCTCGAAAATCGATAATCTACTTTTCGAAAGTAGAAAAATCATCTGCGAAATAATAACTTTCCCGGAAAGTAGATATTTCCCATTTTTATATTCAAATTTCCCGTTTTCTATGATAATCTATTTTCAGGAAATTTGGTTTATCTAACTTAACTTTCGCGGAAAGGTAGATATTTCCCCACATGATACAAATTTCCCGTTTTCTATGATAATCTATTTTCGGAAAATTTGGTTATCTAACTCAACTTTCCGGAAAGTAGATATTTCCCATTTTTTGTATGTTCAAATTTCCGTTTCTATGATAATCTGCTTCTTTAAAGTTGGTATTTTCCCCAAATTCGAAAATCTATTCCCCAAAAAATCGAGAATCTACTTTCGAAAAGTAGAAAATCTATCTGCACTTGGAAAGTGGGCTCTTTCTTTTCGAAGTAGATGTTTTTCATTTTTATGATGCAAATTTCCGTTTTCTGTGTGTTTTTCCTGGAAAGTTGTTTATCTATTAACTCAACTTTCTCGGAAAAGTATATATTTCCCATTTTTTTGATACAAATTTCCGTTTTCTATGATAATCTTTATTTTCGGCAAATTTGGTTATCTTGCAACTTTCCCGGAAAGTAGTGTTTCCCATTTTTGTAAATTTCCGTTTTCTATGATAATCTATTTTCGGAAAGTTGTTTATCTAACTACTTTCATGGAAAGTAGATATTTCCCACATTTTTTATGATAAATTTCCCGTTTTCTATGATAATCTATTTTCGGCAAATTTGGTTTATCTAACCAACTTTCTCGGAAGTAGATATTTCCCCATTTTTATGATACAAATTTCCCCGTTTTCTATGATAATCTATTTTCGGCAAATTTGGTTATCTAATAACTTTCCCGAGTAGATATTTTCCCATTTTTGTGTAATTTTCCGTTTTCTGTGATAATCTACTTCGCAAGAATTGGTAATATTTCCCCCAAAATTCAATCTATTCCCCGAAAAATCGATAATCTACTTTCGAAAGTAGAAAATCTATCTACTTTTCGGGAAAGTAGATAACCAACTTTCACCGGAAGAGTGATTACCCATTTTTTTATGATACAAATTTCCGTTTCTGTGATAATCTATTTTCAGCAGTTGGTTTATCCTTTCGCGGAAAGTAGATATTTCCCCATTTTTTATATTCAAATTTCGTTTTTCTATGATAATCTATTTCGGGAAGTTGTTTCTAACTCAACTTTCTTGGAAAGTAGATATTTCCCATTTTTATGATACAAATTTCGTTTTCTATGATAATATTTTCGGAATTTGGTTATCTATCAACTTTCCGGAAAGTAGATATTTTCCATTTTTTTTGTGATACAAATTTCGTTTTCTGTGATAATCTTCTTGAATTTGGGTTTTAAGTTAAAATCTGATTCGTCGATAATTCTTTCCCGAAAAGTAGAAAATTATCTACTTTTTGGAAAGTAGATATTACTTTCCGGAAGGTAGATATTTCCCCGTATATGATACAAATTTCCGTTTTCTATGATAATCTATTTTTCAGGAAAGTTGTTTATCTATCAACTTTTCGCGGAAAGTAGATATTTCCATTTTTTTATGATACAAATTTCCGTTTTTCTATGATAATCTATTTTCGAAAATTTGGTTTATCTAGCATAACTTTCCCGGAAGGTAGATATTTCCCCATTTTTATGATAAAATTTTCCGTTTTCTGTGATAATCTATTTCGGAAAGTTGTTTTTATCTAACTCAACTTTCATGGAAAGTAGATATTTCCCATTTTTATGATACAAATTTCGTTTCTATGATAATCTATTTTCGGCAAATTTGGTTATCTAACCCTTTCTCGGAAAGTAGATATTTCCCATTTTTTTATGATACAAATTTCCCGTTTTCTATGATAATCTATTTTCCGGAAAGTTGTTTGTCTAACCAACTTTCGCGGAAAGTAGATATTTCCCATTTTTTATGATACAAATTCGTTTTCTATGATAATCTATTTTCGGCAAATTTGGTTATCTAATAACTTTCGGAAAGTAGATATTTCCCATTTTTATGATACAAATTTCCGTTTTCTATGATAATCTATTTTCGGAAAATTGGTTTTCTAACAACTTTCCGGAAAGTAGATATTTCCCATTTTATATGATACAAATTTCCGTTTTCTATGATAATCTCTTCGCAAAATTGGGTATTTTTCCCCAAAATTCAATCTATTCCCCGAAAAATCGATAATCTACTTTTTCAAGTAGAAAATCATCTACTTTTCGGGAAGAGTAGATAACAACTTTCCCGGAAAGTAGATGTTCCCATTTTTTTGATACAAATTTCCGTTTTCTGTGATAATCTATTTTCGGGCAAATTTGTTTATCTAACCAACTTTCCCGGAAAATGAATATTTCCCATTTTTTATGATACAAATTTCCCGTTTTCTATGATAATCTATTTTAGGGAAAATTTGTTTATCTAACTTTCCTTTGCGGAAAGTAGATATTTCCCCATTTTTTATGATACAAATTTCCCGTTTTTCTATGATAATCTATTTTCGGCAAATTTGGTTATCTAACCAACTTTCCGGAAAAGTAGATATTTCCATTTTTTATGATACAAATTTCCCGTTTTCTATGATAATCTATTTTCCGGAAAAATTTTGGTTATCTATCTTTCCCGGAAAGTAAGATATTTCCCATTTTTGTGATACAAATTTCCCGTTTTTCTATGATAATCTGCTTAGCAAAATTAGGTATATTTCCCCAAAATTCGAATATTCCCCGAAAAATCATTAATCTACTTTCCGAAAAGTGAAAAAATCTATCTACTTTTCAAGAATGAGTATTAACTTTTCGGAAAGTAATTTCCATTTTTTATGATAAAATTTCGTTTTTTCTGTATCTATTTTCGGGAAAAGTTGTTTATCTAACTTTCAACTTTCGCGGAAAGTAGATATTTCCCATTTTTATGATACAAATTTCCCGTTTTCTATGATAATCTATTTTCGGAAATTTGGTTATCTAATAACTTCCCCGGAAAGTAGATATTTCCCATTTTTTATGATACAAATTTCCCGTTTTCTTATGATAATCTATTTTCGGGAAATTTGTTTACTCCAACTTTCTTGAAGTAGATATTTCCCATTTTTATGATACAAATTTCCGTTTTCTGTGATAATCTATTTTCGGAAATTTGGTTATCTATAACTTTTCAAGGAAAGTAGATATGTTCCCATTTTTGTGATACAAATTTCCCGTTTTCTATGATAATCTGCTTCTTAAAAT
>NW_024713365.1:0-6664 GCF_018991925.1 Homarus americanus | reverse complement strand
GTATAAAAGTCCCCTGGCCCAGCATAACAAAGTCCCAGATCGAGCATAACAAAGTGCCCTGATCGATTATAACAAAGTCCCCTGGTCGAGTATAACAAAGTCCCCTGATTGAGTATAACAAAAGTCCCCTGGTCGAGTAAGACAAGGTTCCCTGATCGAGTATAACAAAGTCCCCTGATCGAGTATAACAAAGCCCCCTGGACGAGTATAACAAAGACCCCTCATCGAGTATAACAAAGTTCCCTGATCGAGTATGACATATCCCCTGATCGAATATAACAAAATCCCTGGTGGAGTATAACAAAGTCCCCTGATCGAGTATCACAAAGTCTCCTGGTCGAGTATAACAAAGTTTTCTAATCGAGAATTACAAAGGCCCCTCGACGAGTATAACAAAGTCCTCTGATCAAGTATAACATATCCCCTGATTGACTATAATAAAGTCCCCTTATCGAGTATAACAAAGTTCCCCTGGTCGAGTATAGCAAAGGGCCCTGATCGAGTAAGACAAAGTCCCCTGATCGAGTATAACAAAGTCCCCTGATCGAGTATAACAAAGCCCCCTGGATGAGTATAACAAAGATCCCTGATCGAGTATAACAAAGTCCCCTGGTCGAGTATAATTAAGTCCCCTGGTCCAGTATAACAAAGTCCCCTGATCGAGGATAACAAAGCCCCTGGTTGAGTATAACAAAGTCCCCTGATCATGTATAACAAAGGCCCCTCATCTAGTATAACAAAGTCCATTGGTCACGTATAAAAAAGTTCCCTGGTCGAGTATAACAAAGTCCCCTGATCGAGTAAAACAAAGTCTCCTGGTCGAGTATAGCAAAGTCCCCTGATCGAGTATAACAAAGCCTCCTGATCGAGTATAACAAAGTCCCCTGATCGAGTATAACAAAGCCCCCTGGATGAGTATAACAAAGTTCCCTGATCGAGTATAAAAAAGTCCCCTGATCGAGTATAACAAAGTCCCTTGATCGAGTTTTTAAAGCCCCCTGGACGAGTATAACAAAGCCCCCTGGATGAGTATAACAAAGTTCCCTGATCGACTATAACAAAGTCCCCTGATCGAGTATAACAAAGTCCCCTGGTCCAGTATAACAAAGTCCCCTGATCGAGTATAACATATCCTCTGATCGAGTATAACAACGTCTCCTGGCCCAGGTTAACAAAGTCGCCAGATCGAGCATAACAAAGTCCCCTAATCGATTATAACAAAGTCCCCTTGTCGAGTATAACAAAGGGCCCTGATCGAGTAAGACAAAGTCCCCTCATCGAGTATAATAAAGTCCCCTGATCCTAGTATAACAAAGCCCCCTGGAAGAGTATAACAAAGTCCCCTGAACCGAGTATAACAAAGTTCCCTGATCGAGTATAACAAAGTCCCCTGATCGAGTATAACAAATTCCCCTGGGCCAGTATAACAAAGTCCCCTGATCGTGTATAACATATCCCCTGATCGAGTATAACAACGTCTCCTGGCCCAGGTTAACAAAGTCCCCTGATCGAGAATAATAAAGTCCCCTGGTTGAGTATAACAAAGTCCTCTGATCAAGTATAACATATCCCCTGATTGAGTATAACAAAGTCCCCTGATCGAGAATAATAAAGTCCCCTGGTTGAGTATAACAAAGTCCCCTGATCAAGTATAACATATCCCCTGATTGAGTATAACAAAGTCCCCTGATCGAGTATAACAAAGTCCCCTGATAGAGTATAACAAAACCCCCTGGATGAGTATAACAAAGTTCCCTGATCGAGTATAACAAAGTCCCCTGATCGAGTATAACAAATTCCCCTGGGCCAGTATAACAAAGTCCCCTGATCGAGTATAACATATCCCCTGATCGAGAATAACAAAGTCCCCTGGTCGAGTATAACAAAGTTTTCTAATCGAGCATAACAAAGGCCCCTGGTCGAGTATAACAAATTCCCCTGATCGAGTATAACAATGTCCCCTGGTTGAGTATAACAAAGTCCCCTGATCAAGTATAACATATCCCTATAACATATCCCCTGATTGAGTATAACAAAGTCCCCTGGTCGAGTATAACAAAGTCCCCTCATCGAGTATAACAAAGGCCCCTCATCGAGTATAACAGTCTATTGGTCAAGTATAAAAAAGTTTCCTGGTCGAGTATAACAAAGTACCCTGATCGAGAATAACAAAGTCCCCTGGTCGAGTATAGCAAAGTCCCCTGATCGAGTATAACAAAGCCTCTTGATCGAGTATAACAAAATCCCGTAATCGAGTATAACAAAGCCCCCTGCTCGAGTATAACAAAGTCCCCTGATCGAGTATAACAAAGTCCCCTGATCGAATATAACAAAGCCCCCTGGATGAGTATAACAATGTTCCCTGATCGAGTATAACAAATTCCCCTGATCGAGTATAACAAAATCCCCTAATCGAGAATAACAAAGCCCCCTGCTCTAGTATAACAAAGTCCCCTGATCGAGTATAACAAAGTCCCCTGATCGAGTATAACAAAGCCCCCTGGATGAGTATAACAAAGTTCCCTGATCGAGTATAACAACGTCCTCTGATCGAGTATAACAAAGTCCCCTGGTCCAGTATAACAAAGTCCCCTGATCGAGTATAACATATCCCCTGATCAAGTATAACAACGTCTCCTGGCCCAGGTTAACAAAGTTGCCAGATGGAGCATAACAAAGTCCCCTAATCGATTATAACAAAGTCCCCTTGTCGAGTATAACAAAAGGCCCTGATCGAGTAAGACAAAGTCCCCTCATCGAGTATAACAAAGTCCCCTGATGCTAGTATAACAAAGCCCCCTGGACGTGTATAACAAAGTCCCCTGAACCGAGTATAACAAAGTCCCCTCATCGAGTATAAAATATCCCCTGATCGAGTATAACAAAGTCCCTGGTGGAGAATAACAAAGTCCCCTGGTCGAGTATAACAAAGTTATCTAATCAATCATAACAAAGGCCCCTGGTCGAGTATAACAAAGTCCTCTGATCAAGTATAACAAAGTCAACTGATCGAGTATAACAAAGTCCCCTAATCATGTATAACAAAGTCCCCTGATCGAGTATAACAAAGTCCCCTGATCGAGCATAACATATCTCCTGATCGAGTATAACAAAGTCCTCTGGTCGAGTATGACAAAGTCCCCTGATCGAGTATAACAAAGTCCCCTAATCAAGTATAACAAAGTCCCCTGTTCGAGTATAACAAAGTCCCCTGATCGAGTATAACAAAGCCCCCTCATCGAGCATAACAAAGGCCCCTAATCGAGTATAACAAAGTCCCCAGTTTGAGTATAACAAAGTCCCCTGATCGAGTATAACAAAGTCCTCTGGATGAGTATAACACAGTACCCTGATCGAGTATAACATATCCCCTGAGCGAGTATAACAAAGTCCTCTCGTCGAGTATAAAAAAGTCCCCTGATCGCTTATAACAAAGTACCCTAGTCGTGTATAACAAAGTCCCCTGGTCCAGTATAACAAAGTCCCCTGATCGAGTAAAACATATCCTCTGATCGAGTATAACAACGTCTCCTGGCCCAGGTTAACAAAGTCGCCAGATCGAGCATAACAAAGTCCCCTAATCGATTATAACAAAGTCCCCTTGTCGAGTATAACAAAGGGCCCTGATCGAGTAAGACAAAGTCCCCTCATCGAGTATAATAAAGTCCCCTAATCCTAGTATAACAAAGCCCCCTGGAAGAGTATAACAAAGTCCCCTGAACCGAGTATAACAAAGTTCCCTGATCGAGTATAACAAAGTCCCCTGATCGAGTATAACAAATTCCCCTGGGCCAGTATAACAAAGTCCCCTGATCGTGTATAACATATCCCCTGATCGAGTATAACAACGTCTCCTGGCCCAGGTTAACAAAGTCCACTGATCGAGAATAATAAAGTCCCCTGGTTGAGTATAACAAAGTCCTCTGATCAAGTATAACATATCCCCTGATTGAGTATAACAAAGTCCCCTGATCGAGAATAATAAAGTCCCCTGGTTGAGTATAACAAAGTCCCCTGATCAAGTATAACATATCCCCTGATTGAGTATAACAAAGTCCCCTGATCGAGTATAACAAAGTCCCTGATAGAGTATAACAAAGCCCCTGGATGGTATAACAAAGTTCCCTGATCGAGTATAACAAAGTCCCCTGATCGAGTATAACAAAGTCCCCTGGGCCAGTATAACAAAGTCCCCTGATCGAGTATAACATATCCCCTGATCGAGTATAACAACGTCTCCTGGCCCAGGTTAACAAAGTTGCCAGATGGAGCATAACAAAGTCCCTAATCGATTATAACAAAGTCCCCTTGTCGAGTATAACAAAGGGCCCTGAACGAGTAAACAAAGTCCCTCATCGGTTATAACAAAACCCCATCCAGTATAACAAAGCCCCTGGATGTATAACAAAGTCCCCTTGAACCGAAAGTATAACAAAGTCCCTGATCGAGTATAAATATCCTGATCGAGTATAACAAAGTCCCTGTGGAGAATAACAAAGTCCCTGGTCGAGTATAACAAAGTTATCTAATCGAGCATAGCGTCTTGGTCGAGTATAACAAAGTCCTCTGATCATGTATAACAAAAGTCAACTGATCGAGTATAACAAAAAGTCCCCTAATCAAGTATATCAGAAAAAGTCCCCGGATCGAGTAAGTATAACAAAGTCCCTGATCGAGGCAACATATCTCCTGATCATGTATAACAAAGTCAACTGATCGAGTATAACAAAGTCCCCTAATCAAGTATAACAAAGTCCCCTGATCGAGTATAACAAAGTCCCCTGATCGAGTATAACATATCTCCTGATCGAGTATAACAAAGCCCCCTCATCGAGCATAACAAAGGCCCCTAATCAAGTATAACAAAGTCCCCTGTTTGAGTATAACAAAGTCCCCTGATCGAGTATAACAAAGTCCTCTGGATGAGTATATCAAAGTCCCCTGATCGAGTATAACATATCCCCTGAGCGAGTATAACAAAGTCCTCTCGTCGAGTATAAAAAAGTCCCCTGATCGCTAATAACAAAGTACCCTAGTCGTGTATAACAAAGTCCCCTAATCGCGTATAACAAAGTCCCTGGTGGAGTATAACAAAGTCCCCTGATCGAATATAACATATCCCCTGATCGAGGATAACAAAGTCCCTGGTGGAGTATAACAATGTCCCCTGATCGAGTATAACAAAGTATCCACGTCGAGTATAACAAATTTTTCTAATCGAGTATAACAAAGGCCCCTGGTCGAATATAACAAAGTCCCCTGATCGTGTATAACAAAAGTCCCCTGATCGAGTATAACAAAGTCCCATTGATCTAGTATAAAAAAGTCCCCTGGCCCAGCATAACAAAGTCCCAGATCGAGCATAACAAAGTGCCCTGATCGATTATAACAAAGTCCCCTGGTCGAGTATAACAAAGTCCCCTGATTGAGTATAACAAAAGTCCCCTGGTCGAGTAAGACAAGGTTCCCTGATCGAGTATAACAAAGTCCCCTGATCGAGTATAACAAAGCCCCCTGGACGAGTATAACAAAGACCCCTCATCGAGTATAACAAAGTTCCCTGATCGAGTATGACATATCCCCTGATCGAATATAACAAAATCCCTGGTGGAGTATAACAAAGTCCCCTGATCGAGTATCACAAAGTCTCCTGGTCGAGTATAACAAAGTTTTCTAATCGAGAATTACAAAGGCCCCTCGACGAGTATAACAAAGTCCTCTGATCAAGTATAACATATCCCCTGATTGACTATAATAAAGTCCCCTTATCGAGTATAACAAAGTTCCCCTGGTCGAGTATAGCAAAGGGCCCTGATCGAGTAAGACAAAGTCCCCTGATCGAGTATAACAAAGATCCCTGATCGAGTATAACAAAGCCCCCTGGATGAGTATAACAAAGTTCCCTGATCGAGTATAACAAAGTCCCCTGGTCGAGTATAATTAAGTCCCCTGGTCCAGTATAACAAAGTCCCCTGATCGAGTATAACAAAGTCCCCTGGTTGAATATAACAAAGTCCCCTGATCATGTATAACAAAGGCCCCTCATCTAGTATAACAAAGTCCCCTGATCGAGTAAAACAAAAGTCCCTGGTCGAGGTATAAAAGTCCCCTGATCGAGAGATAACAAAGCCTCTGATCGAGTATAACAAAGTCCCTGATCGAGAGTATAACAAAAGCCCCCTGGATAAGTATAACAAAGTTCCCTGATCAGTAAAAAAGTCCTGATCGAGTATAACAAAGTCCCTTGATCGAGCTTTTAAAAGCCCTGGACGAGAGTATAACAAAGCCCCCTGATGAGTATAACAAAGTTCCCTGATCGACTATAACAAAGTCCCTGATCGAGTATAACAAAGTCCCTGGTCCAGTATAACAAAGTCCCTGATCGGTAAAAAACATATCCTCTGATCGAGTATATACCAACGTCTCTGCCAGGGTTAACAAAGTCGCCAGATCAGGCATAACAAAGTCACCTAATCGATTATAACAAGATCCTTGGCCCTAAAGGTATAACAAAGGGCCTGATCGAGTAAGACAAAGTCCCTCATCGAGTATAATAAGTCCCAATCCTAGTATAACAAAAGCCCCTGAAGAGAGTATAACAAAGTCCCTGAACTAAAGTATAACAAAGTTCCTGATCCGAGTATAACAAAGTCCCTGATCGAGT
>NW_024713364.1:0-6176 GCF_018991925.1 Homarus americanus | reverse complement strand
GGCAGGGTCATTGGGGTCAGAGGCGCCCCATAGAGGGACCCTGGGGGAGACACCGCCTTTGGAAGGGCCTCTGAATGCGGCACCGCTGTGGTATGGCCCCTGGGGGCGCCGCCGTCCCTGGGAACACCCCTGAAGGCGCCCCCGTCCCAGTAAGGGAACCTGGGATCGCCGCTATCCCTGTGAGGGTCACTTGGCCATGCCAGGCACGGAGGCGCCCCAGGGCCCTGTCATTGTCGGCGGTACCACCAGGGGACCTGTCAGGGGCGCTGAATCCATCAGGGGGGGTTTTAGGAAGAACTGGAATCCTAGGGGCCTTCTTGGGGAAGGCGGCGTCGACAGGGGCTACTCCAGGAACAACCGAGCTTCCATGGTCCTCTCATGGACGGCAACGCTCCAAGGGACCCTCGCAGGGACGGCATCGCTCTTAGGGACCCTCACAGGGACGGCGGCGTCCCCATGGGACCTGGTAGGGGCACTGGCGACCCGAGGGGCCCTCACAGGGACAGCCATGATCCCTGGGGCCTTTCCAGGGACGGGGGCGCCTCTAGGTACGTTCCTAGGGACCGTGGTGCTCACAGAGGCCCTGTCAGCGGCGGTGGCGCCTTCAGGGGCCCTTCCAAAGGCGGTGGCTCCTCCCAGGCCTCTTTATGGGGCGCCTCTGCTCCCAGGGACCCTGCCAGTGCCTATGGGTCACAATAGGTCCTCGTAGGGGAGGCGGCACCTCAAAACAATGGATAGTGGTGTCGTACATATTGCATTCTTCCAATACTATCTTACTTAACTGTGATTGGTGGAACAAAAGGTAATGTCATCAAATTACAGCCAATAGGAAAACAGAGGAATCAGTCAGCACAGCACCCCAACTTATGTTTTGCTGTTGGATATTTATTCTCCTTTTCAATGTTCAGGTTGCGATAATACTGAAAATGCTATGGGCAGTGTCAATTTATTTAACTCATATCCCCCAGAGTTTAAACAGTGAAACGAAAATAAATATCCAACAGCAAAGCATAAGTTGGGGTGTTGTGCTGACTGATTGCTCTGTTCTCCTATTGGCTGTAATTTGATGACGTCACATCTTGCTCCACCAATCACAGTTGAGTAAAGGATTACTGGACGAATGCAAAATGTACGACAAATCTATGAATTTTTGGGGGAGATGCTGCATGTGGAAGGGCCCCTGGGGGCGTCACCGACCTTGGCAGAGACGCTGCTGCCCCTGGAAAGGCACCCACTACGACTAGGAGGGCCCATACCAGCGCCGCCGGCCCTAGGAGGGCCCATAAGGGCGCTGCAGCCCCTGGCAGGGTCATTGGGGGCAGAGGCGCCCCATAGAGGGACCCTGGGGGAGACACCACCTTTGGAAGGGCCTCTGAATGCCGCACCGCTGTGGTATGGCCTCTGGGGGCGCCGCCGTCCCTGGGAACACCCCTGAAGGCGCCCCCGTCCCAGTAAGGGAACCTGGGATCGCCGCTATCCCTGTGAGGGTCACTTGGCCATGCCAGGCATGGAGACGCCCCAGGGCCCTGTCATTGTCGGCGGTACCACCAGGGGACCTGTCAGGGGCGCTGGATCCATCAGGGGCGGTCTTAGGAAGAACTGGAATCTTAAAGGCCTTCTCAGGGAAGGCGGCGTCGACAGGGGCTACTCCAGAAACAACCGAGCTTCCATGGTCCTCTTAGGGACGGCAACGCTCCAAGGGACCCTTGCAGGGACGGCATCGCTCTTAGGGACCCTCACAGGTACGGCGGCGTCCCATGGGACCTGGTAGGGGCACTGGGGACCCGAGGGGCCCTCACAGGGACAGCCATGATCCCTGGGGCCTTTCCAGGGACAGGGGCGCCTCCAGGTACGTTCCTAGGGACCGTGGTGCTCCCAGAGGCCCTGTCAGCGGCGGTGGTGCCTTCAGGGGCCCTTCCAGAGGCGGTGGCTCCCCCCAGGCCTCTTTATGGGGCGCCACTGCTCCCAGGGACCCTCCCAGTGCCTATGGGTCACAATAGGTCCACTAGGGGAGGCGGCACCTCAAAACAATGGATAGTGGTGTCGTACATATTGCATTCTTCCAATATTTCTTACTTAACTGTGATTGGTGGAACAAGAGGTAATGTCATCAAATTACAGCCAATAGGAAAACAGAGGAATCAGTCAGCACAACACCCCAACTTATGTTTTGCTGTTGGATATTTATTCTCCTTTTCAATGTTCAGGTTGCGATAATACTGAAAATGCTATGGGCAGTGTCTATTTATTTAACTCATATCCCCCAGAGTTTAAACAGTGAAACGAAAATAAATATCCAACAGCAAAGCATAAGTTGGGGTGTTGTGCTGACTGATTGCTCTGTTCTCCTATTGGCTGTAATTTGATGACGTCACATCTTGCTCAACCAATCACAGTTGAGTAAAGGATTACTGGACGAATGCAAAATGTATGACAAATCTATGAATTTTTTGGGGAGATGCTGCATGTGGAAGGGCCCCTGGGGGCGCCACCGACCTTGGCAGAGACGCTGCCGCCCCTGGAAAGGCACCCACTACGACTAGGAGGGCCCAAACCAGCGCCGCCGGCCCTAGGAGGGCCCATAGGGGCGCTGCAGCCCCTGGCAGGGTCATTGGGGGCAGTGGCGCCCCATAGAGGGACCCTGGGGGAGACACCGCCTTTGGAAGGGCCTCTGAATGCGGCACCGCTGTGGTATGGCCCCTGGGGGCGCCGCCGTCCCTGGGAACACCCCTGAAGGCGCCCCCGTCCCAGTAAGGGAACCTGGGATCGCCGCTATACTTGTGAGGGTTACTTGGCCACGCCAGGCACGGAGGAGCCTCAGGGCCCTGTCATTGTCGGCGGTACCACCAGGGGACCTGTCAGGGGCGCTGGATCAATCAGGGGCGGTCTTAGGAAGAACTGGAATCCTAGGGGCCTTCTCAGGGAAGGCGGCGTCGACAGGGGCTACACCAGGAACAACCGAGCTTCCATGGTCCTCTCAGGGACAGCAACGCCCGCGACCGCAGCATTTCCGGCATCGCCTTAGGGACCACGGGGACGGCGGCGTCCCCATGGGGTTCCGTAGGGGCACTGGCGAACCGAGGGCCCCTTATAGGGATGCGCCGATCCCCGGGGCCTTCAGGACTATGCCTCTAGTACGTTCCTAGGGACCTGTAAGCCCCAGAGGCCCTGTCATGGCGGTGGCGCCTTCAGGGCCCCTTCCAAAGGTTAGCTCCTCCCAGGCCTCTTTATGGGGGGGCCTCCTGCTCCCCAGGGACCCCTGCCAGTGCCTATATGGTCACAAGAGGTCTCCCTTCCCAGGTGAAAAGGAAACAAATGGAGGAGGTGTCGCATTATATTCTTAAAATAATATCTTACTTAACTGTGGATTGGTGGAACAAGAGGTAATGCTCATCAAATTACAGCCAATAGGAAACAGAGGAATTAGTCAGCACAACACCCCAACTTATGTTTTGCTGTTGGATATTTATTCTCCTTTCAAATTCAGGTTGCGATAATACTGAAAATGCTATGGGCAGTGCCTATTTATTTAACTCATATCACCCAGAGTTTAAACAGTGAAACGAAAAGAAATATCCAACAGCAATGCATAAGTTGGGGTGTTGTGCTGACTGATTGCTCTGTTCTCCTATTGGCTGTAATTTGATGACGTCACATCTAGCTCCACCAATCACAGTTGAGTAAAGGATTATTGGACGAATGCAAAATGTACGACAAATCTATGAATTTTTGGGGGATATGCTGCATGTGGAAGGGCCCCCTGGGGCGCTGCTGTTCCCCGGTGGAGACCCTGACGCTTCCTGGAAAGGCACCCACTATGAATAGGGCCCATAATTGTCGCTGAG
The DNA here is from genome assembly GCF_018991925.1 of Homarus americanus. Taxonomy (NCBI): domain Eukaryota; kingdom Metazoa; phylum Arthropoda; class Malacostraca; order Decapoda; family Nephropidae; genus Homarus; species Homarus americanus. The sequence continues at coordinate 2,331 of NW_024713364.1, read as the reverse complement.
GGGTCTTAGGAGGGCCTATATGCTTGCAGCCCTTGGCAGGGTTTTCATTTTGGGGGCAGTGTTTCTACAAGGACCCCATGAGACACTGCCTCTGGGAAGGTCAAATTACAGCCAATAGGAAAAACAGAGGAATTAGTCAGCACAACACCCCAACTTATGTTTTGCTGTTGGATATTTATTCTCCTTTTCATTGTTCAGGGTTGCGAAAATACTGAAAATGCTATGGGCAGTGTCTATTTATTTAACGTCATATCTCCCAGAGTTTAAAATAGTGAAACGAAAATAAATATCCAACAGCAAAGCATAAGTTGGGGTGTTGTGCTGACTGGTTGCTCTGTTCTCCGATTGGCTGTAATTTGATGACGTCATCTTGCTCCACCAATCACAGTTAAGTAAGGGATTACTGGATGAATGCAAAATGTAAGACAAAACTATGAAGTTCTTAAGGCGATGCTGCTTGTGGAAGGGCCCCTGGGGGCGCCGTCGCCCCTGGTGGAGACCCTGACGCCCCTGGAAAGGCACCCACTATGAATAGGGAGGCCCATACTAGCTACTGAGGCCCTAGGAGGGCCCATAGGGCGCTGCAGCCCTGGCAGGGTCATTATTTGGGGCAGAGGCCCCATAAAGGGGACCCCAGGAGACACCGCCTCTGGAAGGGTCAAATTACAGCCAATAGGAAAACAGAGGAATCAGTCAGCACAACACCGCAACTTATGTTTTGCTGTTGGATATTTATTCTCCATTTCATTGTTCAGGTTGCGAAAATACTGAAAATGCTATGGGCAGTGTCTATTTATTTAACGTCATATCTCCCAGAGTTTAAAATAGTGAAACGAAAATAAATATCAAACAGCAAAGCATAAGTTGGGGTGTTGTGCTGACTGGTTGCTCTGTTCTCCTATTGGCTGTAATTTGATGACGTCATATCTTGCTCCACCAATCACAGTTAAGTAAGGGATTACTGGATGAATGCAAAATGTAAGACAAAACTATGAAGTTCTTAGGGCAATGCTGCTTGTGGAAGGGCCCCTGGGGGCGCCGTCGCCCCTGGTGGAGACCCTGCCCCCCCTGGAAAGGCACCCACTATGAATAGGAGGGCCCATACCAGCGCTGAGGGCCCTAGGAGGGCCCATAGGGGCGCTGCAGCCCTTGGCAGGGTCATTTGGGGCAGAGGCGCCCCATAAAGAGACCCTGGGTGAGACACCGCCTCTGGAAGGGTCAAATTACAGCCAATAGGAAAACAGAGGAATCAGTCAGCACAACACCCCAACTTATGTTTTGCTGTTGGATATTTATTCTCCTTTTCATTGTTCAGGTTGCGAAAATACTGAAAATGCTATGGGCAGTGTCTATTTATTTAACGTCATATCTCCCAGAGTTTAAATAGTGAAACGAAAATAAATATCCAACAGCAAAGCATAAGTTGGGGTGTTGTGTTGACTGATTGCTCTGTTCACCTATTGGCTGTAATTTGATGACGTAACATCTTGCTCCACCAATCACAGTTAAGTAAGGGATTACTGGACGAATGCAAAATGTAAGACAAAACTATGAAGTTCTTAGGGCGATGCTGCTTGTGGACGGGCCCCTGGGGGCGCCGTCGCCCCTGGCAGAGACCCTGACGCCCCTGGAAAGGCACCCACTATGACTAGGAGGGCCTATACCAGCGCTGAGGGCCCTAGGAGGGCCCATAGGGGCGCTGCAGCCCTTGGCAGGGTCATTTGGGGCAGAGGCGCCCCATAAAGGGACCCTGGGTGAGACACCGCCTCTGGAAGGGTCAAATTACAGCCAATAGGAAAACAGAGGAATCAGTCAGCACAACACCCCAAATTATGTTTTGCTGTTGGATATTTATTCTCCTTTTCATTGTTCAGGTTGCGAAAATACTGAAAATGCTATGGGCAGTGTCTATTTATTTAACGTCATATCTCCCAGAGTTTAAAATAGTGAAACGAAAATAAATATCCAACAGCAAAACATAAGTTGGGGTGTTGTGCTGACTGGTTGCTCTGTTCTCCTATTGGCTGTAATTTGATGACGTTATATCTTGCTCCACCAATCACAGTTAAGTAAGGGATTACTGGATGAATGCAAAATGTAAGACAAAACTATGAAGTTCTTAGGGCGATGCTGCTTGTGGAAGGGCCCCTGGGGGCGCCGTTGCCGCTGGTGGAGACCCTGACGCCCCTGGAAAGGCACCCACTATGAATAGGAGGGCCCATACCAGCGCTGAGGGCCCTAGGAGGGCCCATAGGGGCGCTGCAGCCCTTGGCAGGGTCATTTGGGGCAGAGGCGCCCCATAAAGGGACCCTGGGTGAGAAACCGCCTCTG
>NW_024713363.1:0-9679 GCF_018991925.1 Homarus americanus | reverse complement strand
ACATAAGTGATACAAATAAGATATATAATAACGAGATGGGGAAAAGCTCAAACTACAGTGCATTTCAACATAGTGACAGTGCAAGAAGTAGCATTTACTGGGAGTGAATACACTGGTTTATTACAAGTTATTGATAATTTTTACAATGGTTGGGACTGGGCTGTTCTTATAGCGATCAGTTCGTGCACGTATGGGCTGGATGCGGTTGTGGTGTCGAACAGCAATTCTCGGGCTAGGGATCTCAGGTGTAGGTGTAGGTGTGAGTGCTGGTGACCGGGATGTTACATGTGTGCGTTAGTGTAGGTGTGAGTGCTGGTGACCGGGATGTTACATGTGTGCGTTAGTGTAAGTGTGAGTGCTGGTGACCGAGGACGCTGGGAAAGATCTTGTTTGCGAGGGGCAGTTGAGATTGTCTCTCTTATCTAATACGCCGAAGACTACCAGCGTCAGAAAGACTGTCTCTTTTATCTCGTACACAAAAGACTGCCAACGTCAGGGAGAATCTCTCTCTTATCTCTTACACTGGAGACTGCCAGCATCTGGGAGACTCAGTTAACTCATCCTCCCTCTAAGACAATATACAAGAGAGAGATATCACCCCTTCACTGTCTCTCCCATAATGCTCAACAAGACACACGATTCTGCATTCTCAAAGTGTTACAAGTTCCATTTTTATCATCCAGCTGAGGATAAGAGGCCGCATCCCGTTACCCTGGGATCTCTGAGCAATTTTTTATTTTTTATTTTGTTCGGGGGAAAGGTGGAGGGAAATGAAGGTAGGAGGCGGGGGAGAGGACGGAGGTTGGAAGAACGGGATATAGAGAGGGGAAGGAGAGCCAAAGCAATTAGCTGTATTTTCACGTCTCCACTTAGTGAGGAAATCTCATGGACGAATCTTTGAGACTCATCAATTTATGTAGTTAAAACTAAGCCATTAAGTTGTGTTGTAATGTGAGGTGTGCAGTTAGTGGAAGGTTTACCTGTGTGAGTCAGGTAACATGTGGCAGGGTTTGGGTCATCAGGTAAATGGACCTTCCCATTGTGCTCAGACTTCCTTCCCGCGACAACTTATTATTATTATTACTTTTATAACTGAGATTTTCCTCTTATTTTTTTTTCGCCTGAGAATTGTTATTACTTTTTTTACCTGAGAGTTTCCCACATTACGGGAGGTTGGTGGCTGGTCCATTACTATTGATTCGTGTGTGTGTGTGTGTGTGTGTGTGTGTGTGTGTGTGTGTGTCCTTCTAACAGTAGAGTCATTCGCCCTGCCAGGTACTGTACACTCACAGGTGACGGTGGGTGTGAGGTGTTAGTGTAGACCGTCAGAGCAGGGAACATGGTGATATATTCCTGTTTATATACAATGCTGGATGTTTTTGTTTAAGGTCCTGAGATATTTCACACAAGTTAGCAAGTGTTACTCGGGTTTGGGTCTGTAACTAAGCTTTATTGAAGCAGTTTTGTCCAGAGATTAAACATAATCATTCACGGTAAAAGATGTTAAGTAAAGGAGATCATTAAGATCTTAATACCATGTAATGATGGGATGATAAGAGGTAATTATGTGTCATGTAAAGATGGTAATTATCTCCCCTGCCTGGTGGAGACGGTGGTCATTCTGGCCAACTTCTGCCAAAAATGATTTGATCATCTCCTCTTTACCATAATTACACTTTCTTACTGCCCCTCCTCTTCCTGCCTCACCCTTATAAAACGTCTCCAGATAAAGTATTACATAAGCTCATATTGGCAGGTGTGTGTGTAGTATATATACACACCTTAGCACAGTCTCCTTTGTTCACATATAATCATCACAAAGGTAAATATTCTCAATTAATGTAACTTTTGTATTGTCTGGTGTCGGGTTCAGTAGAGTCGAGCGGCCAGAGTTCACTCTGCCTTTATAAATCGGTTAACAAGTAACTTTACATATACTTGATATAAATTCTAAACCTCAGACATTCTTGAATATGTAATGAGGTCTTGCATAAAGGTGTTTAAACATTTCATATGAAAGAGCGACTGGAATTTTTCAAGATAAAAATATTGTATTGCGGACATAAAGTTTGGCTGTTTAGTCGAGGTTTGTGTGGCTTACATTTATAACTTTTCTTAAGGACAAGATTTTAGTGCACTTAATATACATGATAAGTATTTAGGGGTATTATATAACGTGTTGGTCAGTGTGAGACAACTTGGTACGGTTTTTGATTGACGTGTAAGGTCGTGGCAGAAGTGTAGGGAACATTATATTTTAGTCAAACATTAATTTTCATTCTTGTTCATCTGTTTTAAAAATTATGTAAGAAGCTTATTAATTAGACCTTTAATTAACATGTGCTTCAGTTTCTTGTTTTTAATTATATCGCGTTTTCTGCTTCCATCATCATTATTATCATTATTATTATTATTATTATTATTATTATTATTATTATTATTATTATTATTATTATTATTATTATTATTATTATTATTATTTAACTATTTCTTTTTCTCTCACCTACAATATTTACTCTTCTCTTCTCTTCTCTTCTCTTCTTCCATTATACTGCCAGATCTGGGGTCGCTAAATCTAAGGGGATAACTTAACTCTAATCTTAATTTCTAAGGGTCGCTGCCACCAGACCCCCTCTGGACAGCATGTAGCTCGTTAGGTAGCGGGCAGAGTGGACTAGGCATTGGGTTAGGTTTTCCATTGACCAGATCGATAAGGGTAAAGAAGGGTGAAACCATAACATGTCTTAATTGGTTTATTTCTTATAAAACACACTGGTAAAAAAACACATACAACCACACTGTGGACCATAATTCCAAGGCCAGTCCCAGGGTATAGCACTGGCGCCTCTAACAACTGTTGTTGTGGTCGGCTACACTCCGACCCGAGATGGGTTTGGGGTCCTCGGCCCACGAGGTAGAGTAGAGCCGATTAATCATGACGAATCAGCGCCATCACTCCTATATTGACCTCTGTTGGGTATCCACCGGCTCCGAGCTACCGGTGGGTTTCAATTAAGCCCACCCTCGATCTGGAGACAAACGGGAATCAGCGTCAGGGGACCAGAAACATGATAACACCAACAAACTCTCTTGTCTAGACGACAGACGTATTTACGTTATATTACTTCTACACTGGGTGAATGACAATTCAACTGTTAAATCATGAACACTGGTGAACACTGATAATCACTACAATTGACTGAATTAACTGAATGGCTAGGAAACACAGAACATACCTGGAGACAAACGGGAATCAGCGTCAGGGAACGCTGATTCCTCGCCATCTCGAGTTTATATACCCCTGAGTTGCCAGTGATCGCTACTCACGCAATGACAATAATTACAAACAAACTAACTGTTACTCATTCAAAGATGACCCTCAGTTGACAAAGGTCTGGCGAATTACTTGGGTTGATTTACACAGACTAATTCAAGGTTGCGTTTGCCAGTAGAGAGTGCAATAAACGTAGTGACAACTGTGTTCGAAAGCGGGGCTTACTGAGAGTGGTCCTGAGGGTAAAACGCTCCTGAGATTCTACAAGCGCGGTGGATTTGAATATTATGTAGCGTAATATGAATTAAAACGGGTTTTTAGGAATGACAATGAGGTGCGCAGTACACCAGTATGTCAATTAAGATTCTCTCCAACAATCTGATAATATTTTCATTCATTCATTTATTATTTTGTTTCGTTTTTCTCTCAATTTTATTTTCTATTCTTCCCTTAGTCTTCTTCATCTTCTCTAGACACCATTTCATTTTAACAAATATGTTTTCCTTATAATTTCTCAAGTCTTAACCTCACTGAGCTCATTACTGCACAGATAGGAAGACGGTGAACAAATTAAGAACATTTTTGTATCGTATTGAACCACATCAGGTCGCGCTGTGTCTGCTGTTCATTTGTTTTTATTCTGAGCAAACAAGAAAATTTAAATAGTAATAATAATAATAATAATGATAATAATAATAATAATGATCACTGGAGAGAGTTAGGTTTACTTCATGTTTATATTGTCGAGTTTTCATTGGTTCTTTGTACCTCTGTTATCTTTCTCACTCTAACTACCTTGTTCCTCTTCTCCCTCTAATTAGCATTCCTCACTTCTTGTCTACCTCATTATCCCTGTCATTAATACTCCTCTCTTCCCTCAATCCTTGTTCTCCCTCACTCTTACTGGCACTTTCTCCCCTCCCCCGCTCTTACTGGCACTCTCCTCGCCTCATCTCCCTCTCTCTTACTGGCACTCTCCTCCCCTCCTCTCCCTCTCTCTTACTGGCACTCTCCTCCCCTCCTCTCCCTCTCTCTTACTGGCACTCTCTTTCCCTCCTCTCCCTCACTCTTACTGGCACTCTCGTCGCCTCCTCTCCCTCTCTCTTACTGGCACTCTCTTTCCCTCCTCTCCCTCACTCTTTGGCACTCTCGTCGCCTCTCCCTCTCTCTCTCTTACTGGCACTCTCTTTCCCTCCTCTCCCTCACTCTTTTGGCATCTCCTCGTCGCCTCTCCTCTCTTACTGGCACTCTCCTCCCTCACCTCCCCGCTCTTGCTCTCCTCAGGACTCTCCTAAAGCCACGTTTGATCTGCTGTTACGAGCAGAACCCACTCTACCTATTCGACGACCTCCCAGCTGACGACCTCACAGCGCCCAGACCTCACAACTGACGATGCTCCCCAGTTGTTGACCCTCCCAGTTGACGACCTCCCAGTTGTCGACCTTCCCAGTTGACGACCCTCCCAACCGATTTGCGACCCTCACAACTGACGATGCTCCCAGTTGTTGACAATTCCCAGTTGACGACCTCTTGCGTCGAGACCTCACAATGACGATGTTCCCAGTTGTTGACCTCCCAGTTGTTGACCTCCCCAGTTGATGACCTTCAACTGACGACCAACTGACGATGCTCCCAGTTGACGACCCTCCCAGTTGTCAACCCTCCCAGTTGACGACCCTCCCAACTGACGACCCTCTCAACTGACGACCCTCTCAGCTGACGACCCTCCCAACTGACGACCCTCTCAGCTGACGACCCTCTGAGCTGACTACCCTCCCAGCTGTCGACCCTCTCTGCTGACGATGCTCCCAGCTGTCGACCCTCCCAGTTGTCGACCCTCCCAGTTGACGAGACCCTCCTTAGCTGACGACCCTCCCAACTGACGACCTTCTCAGCTGACGACCCTCTGAGCTGACTACCCTCCCAGTTGACGAGACCCTCCCAATCCAACGACCTCCCAGCCGCTGACGACCTCCCTAACTGTCGACCCCTCTCAGCTGACGACCTTTCAGTTGATGACCCTCTCTGCTGACGACTCTCCCAACTGATGACCCTCTCAGCTGACGACTCTCCCAACTGACGACCCTCTCAGCTGACGTCCCTCCCAGTTGATGACCCTCCCAACTAACGACCCTCTCAGCTGACGACCCTCCCAGCTGACAACCCTCCCAGCTGACGACCTTCCCAACTGACGACCCTCTCAGCTGACGACCCTCCCAGCTGACGACCCTCCCAGTTGCCGACCCTCCCAACTGATAACCCTCTCAGCTGACGAATCTCCCAACTAACGACTCTCTCAGCTGACGACCCTCCCAGCTGACGACCTTCCCAGCTGATGGCCCTCCCAACTGACGACCCTCCCTCTTGAGGGTCCTCTCGCCTGAGGTAGCTCCCAGTTGAGGACCCCATTTGAAGATCACGGCAAGAGATACTTATCTATAAATATTTCTGTTTTTTTGTGGTGGGGGTGGAGGGGGGTGGGCATAAAAGCCGGATGACATCTGGGCTGTTTGAGGCTTGCAGGAATGAGAGTCTGTGGTGGCATGCAGTGGGTTAGGGTGGGCTGGGAGAGACTAGGGTGGGCTGGGGGACACGGGTGGGCTGGGAGAGACTGAGGTGGACTGGGAAGAGCTAGAGTAGGCTGGCTGGGAGAGGTTCGGGTGGGATGGGACGGGCTGGGGTGGACTGAACTAGTCGGAGTGAATTGAGAGTGGTGGCTATGCCTGAGGGAGTTCATTGCCAGGGGTCTGGTTTAATGTTACTAGCTTAAGTTCCATTACATGTCGTCAGTTCTAAGTCCAAGTACTGGCCCAAGACCTAAGTTCTAGTACATGTTTTAAGGTACTGATCCAGGTTCTAAATTCTAGTAGCCTACATATCTTTAGGTAATGACGTAAGTGTCAGTAGCCAAGTCGTGGTGGAGCAACAAGAAGGTGGCGATGTTTACAATGAGGCCCTGAGTGATGGTGCTTCAATTAAGAGGAACAACCACGATATATCTCAGGGTAAGATAGTCTCTCAGGGGGTGAGGATGAGGGGTGAGGTGGGTAGAGAGGAGGGACAGATAATGGAGTGTGGATGAGAGGCTCAGTAGGTGGTGAAGGAAGGTGGGTGAGTGACGATGGATGAGCGGTGACGGATGTGAGTTAGGTAGTAAGTGGTGGTTGACAAAAGGTCAGAGGCATAGGTGTCTCTCTCTCTCTCTCTCTCTCTCTCTCTCTCTCTCTCTCTCTCTCTCAACTACAGCCTCATAAATCCCCAATTTAAAGATGAAATCCAATAAAAATCCTTCTAACAGTTGAACAGCCAGACCAAATTTTAGCTATATTAAAAAGGTGAAACAAATATAAACACAAACACACATTTTGCTCTTTATATTAGATGGTGTTTATTTCTCTTACCATTTCTGAGAGAGAGAGAGAGAGAGAGAGAGAGAGAGAGAGAGAGAGAGAGAGAGAGAGAGAGAGAGAGAGAGAGAGAGAGAGAGATCCTCTCCCATCAGCCAATCCAGAAAGTGAAAATCCATCGCGGTGCTTCCTGCTTTCCAAGTCATATTAGGCAGTGGTTTCCCCTTGTGATGGCGGAGGAGCGCATAATGGAGGGGTGTATCGCGGCTGTATTCTGGAAAATGTTTGGGAGGAGAAAGAGCTTTAGATCACGTGTACCTGTGGTAGTGGTGGTGGTGGTGGTGGTGGTACTGGTGGTGGTAATGTTTTGGGTAGTGGTGGTGATGGGTGATGGTGATGGAGGATGATGGTGATGGCCGTGGTGTTATGGTTGCGGTAATTGTGGTGGTAATGACGAAACGAAGTTGGTTGTGATGGTTTTGGTAATGGTGGGTGTAGGTGGTTGTTGTGATAGTGGTGATGATAGTGATCGTAGGAGTGTGTGTACAATAGGGTATGGATTACGCTAGACACTGTTCTCTCTGCCTGTGTTTGAGAGAGAGAGAGAGAGAGAGAGAGAGAGAGAGAGAGAGAGAGAGAGACTACATATCAGTATTAATTTACCTGACACGCTCACCTCAAACCACGGAATAAATCCTTTGCCTGCTTCACACACACACACACACACACACACACACACACACACACACACACACACACATTCAAAGCTGTCTGACCTAGTCGACCACAATATAATCATAAACAAAGCTATTGACCTCGGGCTTCGGAGAAGTCTCATACCATGGCTTACAGACTTCCTCAGTGACCGACGCCAAGCTGTACGCTTCCGAGGGGCTGTCTCCACCTTTCAGTCACTCACCTGTGGCGTCCCCCTAAGAGAAACCCCTGCTCGCTGGAAATATGTCGACGACTCCACCATTGGGATCAGCGTCAACAATTCTGCTCCCAACTATACCGCCCTTCAGGATTTATTGACCAGTCTCCAAAACTGGGCCACCAACAACCATGTCACCATCAACCAGACCAAGACCATGGTTATGCACATCAACCTCTCCTCCGACATTGTCCCACCTCCTTCCATTACCCTAGGTCCGAACACACTCCAGGTTGTAGATTCCACGAAGCTCCTCGGCGTCACCATAGACAACAAACTAAATTGGAAACCACACGTCAGTGAAGTTGTCAAATCCTCCAGTTTCCGTCTCCACCTCCTCCGCCGACTCAAGTCCCTCGGAGTTCCCGCACACGAGCTCCTCAGTGTATACACAACATTCATACTTCCCAAGCTCACCTATGCCTCCCCCACCTGGTCTGCCTCTCTAAATGCCACACAACGTAAACACCTAGAAAAAGTGCAAAAGAGGGCATGCAAGATTATTCTCTCCCCTTCCTACACCACATATCAAGAAGCGCTCAACACACTGACCCTTTCGACTCTCACTGACCATCACCACGGCCTCATCTGCAAATTTGGTAAGAAGCTTCTACACCATCCCCGACACCGGCCCCTACTACCACCTGAGATCCCCTGTCCGAGAATTGCTGTTCGACACCACAACCGCATCCAGCCCATACGTGCACGAACTGATCGCTATAAGAACAGCCCAGTCCCAACCATTGTAAAAATTATCAATAACATGTAATAAATCAGTATATTCACTCCCAGTAAACACTGCTCCCTACACTGTCACTATGTTGAAATGAACTGTAGTTTGAGCTGATCCTCATCTAAGTTACTATATGTCTTATTTGTGTCACTTATGTCACTTGTATATTATTTGTAATTCGTAACCCATTCCCCAAATATGTAACTGTATATTTTCAGCCTTCTGGCTGCCAAGCTCTTTCAATAAACCGTTAATTATTATTATTATTATTATTATTATTATCTCAGTCTCTAATAACCATCACCCGAGCGACAGTGATTATGTTGTGACAATAAACAAGCATTAGTGTGTCCGTCAGGTAGAATTATCATACCCAACACCTTGACAGATATAATTCATCTCCTTTTAACTCATTGTCAAGGTAATTTTTTTTCTATTGGATGTATATATATATAGATAAGACGTATTATTTTATGACAATGTTTGTGTAGATAGAGTCAGGGTTCCTACACACATTTGCCTCAGTAAGTCAGGCGAGTATTTCTGGGTCACAACACAGGGTAAAGTTAACGGTGTGGCTGACAGTATATTTATTTTATATTTTGCACAACGGCGGTCAAATATTGGTTCTGTTGTCATTCACTCAGCCTGGTGCCCGTGATGTTCCTCTTTCTCCTCCTCCTACCCCCCTCTTTTTGTTCCTCCTCCTCCTCCTCCCCTTCTTATTGTTTCTCCTCCTTTTCTTGTTTCTTCTCCTTCTCATCCTCTTCCTGTTTCTTGGATTTATCTATATTATATTAATTCGTTATAATAGTACATCACTTTTATATAAGATATATTAGGGAAGGATATACTATATACTTGTGGTAATATGGTCTGATATATTTATTAATGTATGTATTAGATTCTTGACGCAGTTTTGTCTTAAATATCATCTTTAACTCATAACTTTGTTTACTGTTACCTGCGCTGTGTCCATAAGCCGGGGCGGTGAGTCACGGGTGTTGTGGAGTGTTGATATATGGCGTGTGTGTGTGTGTGTGTGTGTGTGTGTGTGTGTGTGTGTGTGTGTGTGTGTAGCAAATCTCCTCACTAGATTTATGGCTCCATTACCAAGGAATTCTTAGCCATTCTTAGTATTTCGTGGACGAATTTTGAGATCAGGGGAAAATTTACCACAAACTTTAAAGTCACATAAAGCTTATTGTGCCCAAGAGTTATCTGGGTATTATACTGTTTATGATGGAATGTGAGGCAGCCTTATACTGATCTTACAAGTGCTGCTCAAGATACACTTTTAACACACACACACACATTCTCCCATCTTGTACTTCCCTCCAAGTACAGTATATGACCTGCAGGTACAAGGGACACACGGACCTCCTAACAAG
>NW_024713362.1:0-5163 GCF_018991925.1 Homarus americanus | reverse complement strand
TATCGACTTTTTTGGGAAGTAGATTATCGATTTTTTCTGAAATATTACCTAATTTTGCGAAGTAGATTATCATAGAAAACGGGAAATTTGTATCATAGAAAATGGGAAATATCTACTTTCCGGGAAAGTTGGTTATCTACTTTCCCGAAAAGTAGATTTTTCTACTTTTCAGGAAAGTAGATTATCGACTTTTTTGGGAAGTAGATCATCGAATTTTTCTGAAATATTACCTAATTTTGCGAAGTAGATTATCATAGAAAACGGGAAATTTGTATCATAAAAAATGGGAAATATCTACTTTCCGGGAAAGTTGGTTATCTACTTTCCCGACAAGTAGATAGATTTTCTACTTCTCGGGAAAGTAGATTATCGACTTTTCGGGGGGAAATATTACCTAATTTTGCGAAGTAGATTATCATAGAAAACGGGAAATTTGTATCATAAAAAATTGGAAATATTTACTTTCCGGGAAAGTTGGTTATCTACATTCCCGAAAAGTAGATAGATTTTCTACTTTTCGGGAAAGTAGATTATCGACTTTTCGGGGAAGTAGATTTTCGAATTCTGGGGTAAATATTACCTAATTTTGCGAAGAAGATTATCATAGAAAACGGGAAATTTGTATCATAAAAAATGGGAAATATGTACTTTCCGGGAAAGTAGATTATCGACTTTTCGGGGAAGTAGATTTACGAATTCTGGGGTAAATATTACCTAATTTTGCAAAGTAGATTATCATAGAAAACGGGAAATTTGTATCATAAAAAATGGGAAATATCTACTTTCCGGGAAAGTTGGTTATCTACTTTCCCAAAAAGTAGATAGATTTTCTACTTTTCGGGAAAGTAGATTATCGATTTTTCGGGGGAATAGATTTTCGAATTTTGGGGGAAATATTACCTAATTTGCGAAGTAGATTATCATAGAAAACGGGAAATTTTTACCACAAAAAATGGGAAATATCTACTTTCCGCGAAAGTTGGTTAGATAAACAACTTTCCCGAAAATTGAATAATTTTCTACTTCTAAAATGAATTATCGACTTTTCAGGAAGTAGATTTACCGAGTGAAATATTGCCTAATTTTGCGAAGTAGATTACCATAGAAAACGAAATTTGTATCATAAAAATGGGAAATATCTACTTTCCGGGAAAGTTGGTTATCTACTTTCCCGAAAAGTAGATAGATTTTCTACTTTTCGGGAAAGTAGATTATCGATTTTTCGGGGAAATAGATTTTCGAATTTTGGGGGAAATATTACCTAATTTAGCGAAGTAGATTATCATAGAAAACGGGAAACTTGTATCATAAAAAATGGGAAATATCTACTTTCCGGGAAAGTTGGTTATCTACTTTCCCGAAAAGTAGAAAATCTGTCTACTTTTCGGGAAAGTAGATCATCGACTTTTCGGGGAAGTAGATGTTCGAATTTTTGGGGAAATATTACGTAATTTTGCGAAGGAGATAATCATAGAAAACGGGAAATTTGTATCATAAAAAATGGGAAATATCTACTTTCCGGGAAAGTTGGTTATCTACTTTCCCGAAAAGTAGATAGCTTTTCTACTTTTCGGGAAAGTAGATTATCGACTTTTCGGGGAAGTAGATTTTCGAATTTGGGGGGAAATATTACCTAATTTTGCGAAGTAGATTATCATAGAAACCGGGAAATTTGTATCATAAAAAATGGGAAATATCTACTTTCCGGGAAAGTTGGTTATCTACTTTCCCGAAAAGAAGATAGATTTTCTACTTCTCGGGAAAGTAGATTATCGACTTTTCGGGGGGAAATATTACCTAATTTTGCGAAGTAGATTATCATAGAAAACGGGAAATTTGTATCATAAAAAATGGGAAATATCTACTTTCCGGGAAAGTTGGTTATCTACTTTCCCGAAAAGTAGATAGATTTTCTACTTTTCGGGAAAGTAGATTATCGACTTTTCGGGAAGTAGATTTTCGAATTTTGGGGGAAATATTACCTAATTTTGCGAAGTAGATTATCATAGAAAACGAGAAATTTGTATCATAAAAAATGGGAAATATCTACTTTCCGGGAAAGTTGGTTATCTACTTTCCCGAAAAGTAGATAGATTTTCTACTTTTCGGGAAAGTAGATTATCGACTTTTCGGGAAGTAGATTTTCGAATTTTGGGGGAAATATTACCTAATTTTGAAAAGTAGATTATCATAGAAAACGGGAAATTTGTATCATAAAAAATGGGAAATATCTACTTTCCGGGAAAGTTGGTTATCTACTTTCCCGAAAAGTAGATAGATTTTCTACTTTTCGGGAAAGTAGATTATCCACTTTTCGGGTAAGTAGATTTTCGAATTTTGGGGGAAATATTACGTAATTTTGCGAAGTAGATTATCATAGAAAACGGGAAATTTGTATCATAAAAACTGGGAAATATCTACTTTCCGGGAAAGTTGGTTATCTACTTTCCGGAAAAGTAGATAGATTTTCTACTTTTCGGGAAAGTAGATTATCGACTTTTCGGGGAAGTAGATTTTCGAATTTTGGGGGAAATATTACCTAATTTAGCGAAGTAGATTATCATAGAAAACGGGAAATTTGTATCATAAAAATGGGAAATATCTACTTTCCGGGAAAGTTGGTTATCTACTTTCTCGAAAAGTAGATAGCTTTTCTACTTTGCGGGAAAGTAGATTATCGACTTTTCGGGGAAGTAGATTTTCGAATTTTGGGGGAAATATTACCTAATTTTGCGAAGTAGATAATCATAGAGAACGGGAAATTTGTATCATAAAAATGGGAAATATCTACTTTCCGGGAAAGTTGGTTATCTACTTTCCCGAAAAGTAGATTATCTACTAAGGAAAAGTAAATTTTTCGATTACGAAGTAGATTATCGACTTTGTAAAATATTACTATTTTTCTTAGAAGTGAATTGCTCATGAAAATAGGAAATATCTACTTTCCGGAAAATAGTTATTTCTACATTTTTTCATGATCTAAATTTCCCCGTTTTCTGATAAATCTCTAGCCTTACCGGAAAATTGGGCGTGTTTCCCAAAAAGTCGATTATCAAGTTCGAAAGTGAATAACTTTCCCAGAAAGTAGATATTTTCCCGTTAAAAAGTAGATACTTACAATCTTTTGAGAATCCGAATTTACGGTCTTTTTAATTGTCGTAAGTTCGAACTTAAGAGAAAAAATAACTTACGATTTTTCTAATTCTCAAAAGATCGTAAGCATCTACTTTTCGGTGACGTAGATTTTCTACTTTTCGGGAAAGTATAAAATTGGCTCTTATCATTTTTGCCTTTGGAACCCTTTTGTTTTCAACTTTTTTATTAGGATTATTATAAAGAAAGACAAAAGTATTTTTTTCATTTATACGACACATTAAGTTACTATACAAATATTTATTGTAATGATTGACCCCAGGTTACTGCTAGGTTAGGTTGCCCTTATGGTACTACAACCTGTGTACACAGGGTCCCATAATGGCTACCTTTGGCTGACCCAGCCTGACAGCCTTTAGCCCTGAACTAATCAGCCTCACACATCCCTCACAACATCACTTATCCTTGAACATTGTAACATTTGAAAAACAACAAATTTGAAGATGAAACTACTGTACAAAATATCGTAACTTCAACAATGTTATGACATTGTTGACTTATTTTGTACTTCTTTTATTTCCACTTGTATAACGAACTATTTTACTCTTGCTGGCACTGAATTAAAAGATGCTAGTTTAAGAATTTACTGTATTTTTCAGTTCTAATTAAATCATCACAACTTGCTTGTAACATTATGTCAAGTTCTCTGCATTTTAAGTGACCTGAAGTCACTTTAGGCATTCCATTGGCGGACCACAGCAGTGACGTCACCACTAGTAGTCTACGTCAATGGTGGAACAGACCACAAGAGCAATGACGTCATCACAAGTAGTCTGCCTCATTGGTGAGACAGAAGCCCTTCACTTTACACCTCACAGTCAGTCCCTCCTTCACTCCTACACCTCACAGTCAGTCTTTCCCTCACTCCTACACCTCACAGTGAGTCCTACACCTCACAGTGAGTCCTTCCGTCACTCCTACACCTCAGTGAATCATTCCATCACTCCTACACATCACAGCGAGTCCTTCCCTCACTCCTACACATCATAGCGAGACCTTCCCTCTCTCCTACACATCATAGCGAGTCCTTCCCTCACTCCTACACATCATAGCGAGACCTTCCCTCTCTCCTACACATCACAGCGAGTCCTTCCTTCACCGCTACACATCACGGTACGTCCTTCCCACACTCCAAAACATCACAGTGAGTCCTTCTTAAACTTCTACACATCACAGTGAGTCCTTCCCTCATACTACACAACGCTGCATGTCTTTCGTTCACTCCTACAAAAAACACTAAGTCATTCCCTCAATCCTACACAACACATTGCATCCTACCCTCACTCCAACACACAGCAAGTCCTTCCCTTATCGTACACAACATTGCATGTCCTTCTCTCACCCCGATAAAACACTGCAAATCCTCCTCTCACTCATTAGGAGGTCAGCAAGTCCTTCCCTCATTTACGAACATCATTATATGTCCTTCCCTAGTTCCTACACAACACTACATGTCCTTCCCTCATTCCTACACAATACTTAAGTACTTCCCTCACTCCTACACATCACAGCGAGACCTTCCCTCACTCCTACACATCAGAGTGAGTCCTTCTCTCACTCCTACACCTCACAGTGAGTCCTTCCCTCATATTACACATTATTGCATGTCCTTTCTTCACTCCTATAAAACACTGAAAATCCTCCTCTCACTCCTTAGTAGGTCAGTAAATCCTCCTCTCACTAATTAGGAGTTCAATAAGTCCTTCCCTCATTCCTACACAATACTGAAGTCCTTCCCTCAATACTACACAATACTGCATGTCCTTCCCTCAGTCCTACAGTAATCAGTAGATAAACTTTCAATACACCGTTATAATCTATTTTAGCATTTATAAAGACTTGTTGAACCAACAGTAAATATTACACACAATACAACTTCCTGTCATGTCGGGTAGACTGACTTATTTAGGATATATTCATCTTTTTCTGTACACAGACATTAGGAGCATCAATTAACCCCCTCAGTCACAAGTACAGTAGCTCTCTAAGAGCCTCACACGTCTCCAAGTT
>NW_024713361.1:120000-136748 GCF_018991925.1 Homarus americanus | reverse complement strand
ACGGTGCTACACCAGGCGGCCACGGTGCTACACCAGGCGGCCACGGTGCCACCAGGTGGCCACGGCGTTACACCAGGTGGCCACGGTGTTACACCAGGTGGCCGTTGCGCACACCAGGCGGCCACAGGCATACCAGTGCCACAGGCATACCCAGGCGGCCACGGTGCTACACCAGGCGGCTACGGTGCGCACCAGGTGGCCACGGTGCTACACCAGGCCACGGTGCACACCAGGCGGCCACGGTGCTACACCAGGCGGCCACGGTGCTACACCAGGCGGCCACGGTGCTAAAGCACCAGGTGGCACGGCGGCATACCAGGTGGCCACGGTGCTACACCAGGCGGCTACGGTGCTACACCAGCGGCCACGGTGCTACACCAGGCGGCCACGGTGCTACACCAGGCGGCCACGGTGCTGCCACACCAGGCGGCCACGGTGCGACACCAGGCGCTACGGTGCTACACCAGTGCCACGGTGTTACACCAGGCGGCCAATACGGTGCTACACCAGGCGGCCACGGTGTTACACCAGGCGGCCACGGTGCCACCAGGTGGCCACGGTGCTGGCCACCAGGCGGCCACGGTGCGCTACACCAGGTGGCCACGGTGCTACACCACAGGCGGCCACGGTGCTACACCAGGCGCGGCCACGGTGTTACATCAGGCGGCCACGGTGCTACACTAGGCGGCCACGGTGCCCACACCTTCCCAGTGGCCACGGTAAAAGCACACCAGGTGGCCACGGTGCTGACCAGGCGGCCATTACGGTGCGCCACCAGGCGGCCACAGCGGCACCAGGCGGCCGGTGCTACACTGTGTGGCCACGGTGTTACACCAGGCGGCCACGGTGTTAGCACCAGGCGGCTACGGTGTTACACCAGGCGGGCCACGGTGCTACACCAGGTGGCCACGGTGCTACACCAGGTGGCCACGGTGCTACACCCAGGCGGCCACGGTGCTACACCAGGCGGCCACGGTGTTACACCAGGGTGGCCACGGTAAAGGCGCACCAGGCGGCCACGGTGCTGCCATCACCAGGTGGCCACGGTGCTCCAGCGGCCACGGTGTTACACCAGGCGGCCACGGTGCTACACCAGGCGGCCACGGTGCTACACCAGGCGGCCACGGTGCTACACCAGGCGGCCACGGTGCTACACCAGGCGGCCACGGTGTTACACCAGGCGGCCACGGTGCTACACCAGGTGGCCACGGTGTTACACCAGGTGGCCACGGTGCCACACCAGGCGGCCACGGTGCCACACCAGGCGGCCACGGTAAGCACCAGGCGGCCACGGTGCTACACCAGGCGGCCACGGTGCTACACCAGGCGGCCACGGTACTACACCAGGCGGCCACGGTGCTACACCAGGCGGCCACGGTACTACACCAGGCGGCCACGGTGCTACACCAGGCGGCCACGGTGCTACACCAGGCGGCCACGGTACTACACCAGGCGGCCACGGTGCTACACCAGGCGGCCACGGTGCTACACCAGGCGGCCACGGTGCTACACCAGGCGGCCACGGTGCTACACCAGGCGGCCACGGTGCTACACCAGGCGGCCACGGTGCTACACCAGGTGGCCACGGTGCTACACCAGGCGGCCACGGTGCTACACCAGGCGGCCACGGTGCTACACCAGGCGGCCACGGTGTTACACCAGGTGGCCACGGTGTTACACGGCTTAGTGGTCATGCGAGTGGTGACAATGTGTGGTGTGTGTCACGGTGTTGGTTTACCATCGTTACCTGAGGCTAGGGGGGTGTGGCAGGGAGGGAAGGAGGCTGGAAGGAAAGGAAGGAGAGAGAAAGGGATGGAGGGAGACAGGGAGGTAAAGAACACAAGAATGGAGGAAACTGCAGCGGGCCTATTGGCCCATACTGGGCAGTCCCATCTACACCCAACCCCTATTGCTCATATAAGCATCCAACCTATGTTTGAAGCTACCCAGCGTATTCGAGTTAATGATGATATTTGGTAACTTGTTCCACTCGTCCACTACTCTATTTCCAAACCAATGTTTACCTATTTCGCGCCTAAATCTGATTTTGTCTAATTTAAAACCATTGTTACGAGTTCGCTCCTGGTTGGATAGTTTGAGTACCTTTGTAATGTCCCCTTTGTTCAGCCCTGACTTCCATTTATACACCTCTATCATATCGCCGCTCACTCTACGTCTCTCGAGGGAGTGCAAATTAAGATGCTTTAACCCGTCTCTGTACTCAAGGTTCCTAATGCCCGGGATTAGTCTTGTCAGTCCCCTCTGAATTTTTTCCAAGGATACTATATCCATTCTGTAATATGGTGACCAGAATTGAACTGCGTAATCCAAGTGAGGTCTCACGAGCGCAAGATATTGTTTTAAGATGACCTCGCTAGTCTTGTAACTAACACTCCTTTGTATGAACCCAAGTACTTTATTAGCCTTGTTTCGAGCAAATATACATTGTTTACTTGGCTTAAGATTCCTACTTATCATTACTCCTAAATCTTTCTCGCAGTCGGATTTCTCAATAACATCGTTGTTCATCTGGTAACTGGTTTCCCTGTTTACGTCTCCTATACTGAGTACTTTACATTTGTCCACATCGAATTTCATCTGCCATTTTTCAGACCATTCGGAATTTTTTTTTAGATCTTCCTGTAGTTTTGCAGAGTCCTCGTCAGATTGAATCACAAGCCCTATTTTAGTGTCGTCAGCAAATTTACTTATGTTACTGTCTACGCCGATATCTATGTCGTTTATGTATATAATAAATAATAATGGTCCAAGTACTGAACCTTGGGGAACTCCACTAGTGACGTTCCTCCAATCGGATTTAGTGCCGTTAATGCTCACTCGCTGTTTCCTGTCCTGTAACCACGCTTTAATCTATTTTAGAATATCTCCTTTAATGCCATGAGCCTCCACTTTTCTTATTAGTCTTTCGTGGGGAACTCTGTCGAAGGCTTTGCTAAAGTCGAGTTATACTACATCATAATTGTGCCCCTCGTCCACTGATTAGAAAACAGATGAAAAGAATGTTATTAGATTAGTTAAGACATAAACACCCACTTGTGAAGCCGTGTTGGGAATCACTGATCAACTTGTGCTTCTCAAGGTGATTTCGAATAGTTTGAAATGATTGCTTCCATTAATTTGCCTATAATTGATTTTAAACTGGACGGCAGTTTGAGGATAGTGATCTATCTCCCTTCTTGAAAATCGGTATTACATGTGCTATCCTCCAGGATTCTGGCACTACACCCATTTTTAAGGACATGTTAAACAACTTTGCTAAGGGCATACTCAGCTCTTCCTTACATTCCTTTAATACTCTGGCAAATCTCTCATTGGGACCTGGTGACTTATTAGGCTTTAGTTTGTCTATTTGCTTACTAACATCGTTATTAGTCACTGCTATCTTGCTTAATTTATTTTCTTCACTGTCTCTGTATAGAGTCGGTGCTTTGGGTATCATGTTTAAATTTTCGGTGGTGAAAACTGTTGAAAAATATTTATTCAGATTATTGCTCATTTCTCTGTCATCAATTAGTTCGCCGGTATCTGACTGTATTGGTCCAACCTTTTCTCGTGTTTTAGTTTGATACATTTGATAGAATCCCTTGGGGTTTCACTTCGCCTCCCTTTCTACCTTCGGTTCATTATTCCTCTTTGCTTTTCTTATCTCGGTCTTAACCCTACCGGCCAATACTTTATAATAATCTCGGAGGTAAACTTCATCATGATTTATCCTCCTACCTATAGCCTTCCTTTGTCCAATAATATTCTTTAAATAAATATTTATCCATTTAGGGTCATTGTTGTTTGATCTGAGTTTTCTGTATGGTATGTTCTGCCTTTGTGCATTAAGTAACTCATTATTTTAGTTGTTGTACTCGTCAATCTCAGATCTCGTTATCAGGTTATTCTCAACCGTCAGGTCTCCGGGCAAGGTGAGGTCGCCCTCTGTGGGCACATTGTGTGAGGTCACCTCATGTGAGGTCATGTAATTCACCCCCAAGCGTGATACCCCTTCTCTCAACTGCCTCTTCAAATTATCAAAGTTTGCACTTCTGAAATCTGGGACTTCAGTGGAATTTTCCTTGCGTCTGCTCTGAAATTCTAACTGGAATCTAATTTCTTTGTGATCGCTGTTAGCAAGTTCGTTCCCTACCTCGACATTACTAATGAGGTTTTCTCTGTTTGACAGAACTAAATCAAGTATATTATTATATTATTACCCCGGGTGGGTTCGGTTATATGTTGGCTTAGGAAACAGTCCTGGATTGTTTCAAGAAAATCCTCTGATTCTGAGTTACCCATAAGGCCAATCCAATCTATTTGGCCAAGGTTAAAGTCGCCTACTATACAAACTTTGCTATGTATGGAAGCCCTGCGCATTTCATCCCAAATAAGTCGCTCATTAACTCTATCAAGATTAGGAGGTCTTTATATTACTCCTGTGATTAATTTTTCCCTACCGTCGATTGATTCTATTCACATTGTTTCTGTATTCTGCTCAGTTTTTCTTTCCTTATTTATTTCACACTTCAGGTTATCCCTGACATAAATTGCTACTCCGCCTCCTTTCCTAATCTGCCTATCGGTATGGAATAATTTGTAACCTGCAATTTAGTATTCGACAGATAACTCACGTGAGCAAGCCCGTCCTTTAGGGGGGGAGGGGCGAGGGCCCAGCGTGTGTGGGGGCCCTAGACCCAGTGACCTCGGACACATTACTTGTTGACTGGTTAATCTGACCTGACGGCTTACGCCACCATCTCAACCGTGACCTTACCATCCATAGCGACAGTGTGGGGCCCCTCACCCTCGTAGGGACGGCCCTGCACGTGAATCTAGGCTTATCCATGTTTCGGTGAATGCTATTATATCGATTTTTTCGGTACATACCAACGCCCTGATTTTATCCATTTTGTTTCTCATACTTCTACTGTTTGTGTAATAGACATTTAAGTTAGTCGTGTTCTGAGCCCTCTCTTTGTCGTGTTTAGGTTTTAACTCCCTGTCTAATTTAGTTTTGTCATAATTCCTAGCACTATTTCCCTGTAACCTTTCACTTTGTTTACCCGCTCCCACTGCAGTCTCCCCCACCCCCGTCCTCATATGTTCTCCTAGCAGTTTAAAGACTTCGACATCTTTTGAACTACCCTCTCGAGAGAACCAGCCAGGGTTGTCATCCCATCCCTAGACAGGTGCACCCCATCCCAAGCATAAAGGTCCCTTCTGCCGTAGAAGTTGTCCCAGTTGTCAATGAATGGGACTGATATTGACTTGCAATATCCGTCAAGACGGCCGTTGACACCAAATGCCCTTGATAACCTTTCACTGCCAACTCTCCTTGGTAGGACACCACATATGATAGGGATCCCTCCCTTTGACCTAATACGTTCTATAGCTGTCTTGAACTTATGAAGAAGCTCCTCACTCCTACACCGGCAAGTATCATTGCCTCCTGCGCTGAGGCAGATAATGGGTTTGTTCCCATTACCAGACAAGATATTGTCCATCCTGTCAACTATATCCCCCACCCCAGCTCCTGGCAAACACACCCTCATCCTATTTTTATTGTTACCACAAAAAGCTCTGTCCAGGTACCCTACCTGGGAATCGCCAACAATTAAGGTTTTCGTACTTTCCTTGTCAGCCTTGTCCCTGACTATGCTAACGTCCAATTCGTCTATCAAAGGACTGAAAGAGTTGGTATACTCAGCTGTTGTTGTCTACTCCTTGGTGTCTTTTCTCACCACCAGTTTGGTTGTCCCTCTCCTCACAACCTTCCATTCGCCTGAGTTTTCGTCAGACACGGGCTTTCCTTGTCTTGTTTCTTCCTTCATCCTCGCTATCACTTCCTTTAATTTCAAGTTTCTTCCTTGGCCCTCTGAAGGGCACAGCCCTGTTCACCCAGTAGCACTAGCCATTACTGACAATTAATCCCCGGGAGCTAATCCTGCCATGACCTTTCCACTAGTGAGGTCAGAACACAGAAAGAGGGAGGGAGAGGGAGTGAGACAGAGAGGCAGGAAGGGAGGGAGGAAAGGAGAGGAAGGGAGAGAGAGACTTTCCGAAGGTTGAGGCTATTCATAAACCTTTTAACGATGACGTAAAACTGTAACTGACGTGCGATGATGAATTGATGACGTCATATCCGGGTTTAAGACTCTTTGTCAGGCATTATGTGGATATAAGATGTAAACTTTCCATTGGCTTTTGCCTTTTTATGAGAGAATGAGAGATAAAATGAGGAGATTAAGAGATAAATTAGGGAGAGTGAGAGGTAGAGAAAAGAGTTTGATATTAAAATACCATTTAACAAAGCGTAAATCCTTTGTTAAAGTTTGAATTGTCTTGAGGGTGTAGAACTCAAACTTTTCTCTGTTTATAATATTACTAAATAGTGTTATCATATTGTATAAACTGGAATTAATTATTTACCTGAAAAATCTAATTCAAACTTTTTTTCACGTCAATTACGAATGAGAAAATCAAGGCGGAATGTTTGCTCAACGACCACGACAATAAAATATTTATAAAATATAACACGAATATAAGAAATATAAACAACATTACCTGACTTAAATTTTTTTTTGCTTATTTGTTTGAGGTCATATGAAGTTAAGTTAGGTTAATTAGATAGATTATGTTCATGATATCAATTGTAAATGATTTAACGCCGTTGTCTCTGAGCCGCCATTATGTAAACAAACACTGGTGCTGTACACAAGAGGCAACACCACACATTATTAGTAAGTCCAGAACCTTTTATTAGTATTACATCTACCTCTCGTTTCTACAATAATAAAAACAATTGACAAACATCGTTACTATATTGCCTGTAACGTAACTCATCGCCACTGTCGAATTGGCCCAGCTTTACCAGGTACAGGTCGTTAAGTGAGGCTAATTACCTTCTCTAATACACCTGTGTGATAACTTACTTCTTCACTACATACCTTAAAACTCATAATTACCACCTGAATACCACCTATTAAACCCTAACACCTGACAACACATTATTTAATTTTTTTCTTCTTATTTTAGTTTCTGAGTCATGAAATATTTCGGTAATCAAGTATGTGTCAGAGAGAGAGAGAGAGAGAGAGAGAGAGAGAGAGAGAGAGAGAGAGAGAGAGATTTGTCAGTTTCTGTTATGAACAAGTTTAGATCATGTTCAGTGTCTGTTTGTTTATACACGGAATCGTTATACCGCATGATTCACCCCTTTATATAACCTAACCCTTTGATATAGTGATTAAACCCTTTATATAACCTAACCCTTTGATATAGTGATTAAACCCTTTGATACAGTGACTCAAGTCTTTTGATAATTTAACAATTAAACCTTTGACCGTACGCGGATTTAACCCTTGTATACAACTTTAACCTTTTAACATAATAATTTAACCCTTTTATATAATTTAACCTTCTGACACATTGCCTAGACTCTTTAAATACTCTCATTTACGTCACTATAGTCTCAAATATTCTCCCTATAGTCTCAAATATTCTCCCTAACTATAGTCTCAAATATTCTCCCTAACTATAGTCTCAAATATTCTCTAACTATAGTCTCAAATATTCTCTAACTATAGTCTCAAATACTCTCCCTAACTATAGTCTCAAATATTCTCTAACTATAGTCTCAAATATTCTCCTAACTATAGTCTCAAATATTCTCCCTAACTATAGTCTCAAACATTCTCCCTAACTATAGTCTCAAATATTCTCCCTAACTATAGTCTCAAATATTCTCTAACTATAGTCTCAAATATTCTCCCTAACTATAGTCTCATATATTCTCTAACTATAGTCTCAAATATTCCCTAACTATAGTCTCAAATATTCTCCTAACTATAGTCTCAAATATTCTCTCAACTATAGTCTCAAATATTCTCCTAACTATAGTCTCAAATATTCTCTAACTATAGTCTCAAATATTCTCCTAACTTTAGTCTCAAATATTCTCTAACTATAGTCTCAAATATTTATATAGTCTCAAATATTCTCCTAACTATAGTCTCAAATATTCTCCTAACTATAGTCTCAATATTCTCCCAACTATAGTCTCAAATATTTTCTAACTATAGTCTCAAATATTCTCCCTAACTATAGTCTCAAATATTCTCCCTATAGTCTCAAATATTCTCCCTAACTATAGTCTCAAATATTCTCCTAACTATAGTCTCAAATATTCTCCCTATAGTCTCAAATATTCTCTAACTATAGTCTCAAATATTCTCTAACTATAGTCTCAAATATTCTCCTATAGTCTCAAAATTCTCTAACTATAGTCTCAAATATTCTCTAACTATAGTCTCAAATATTCCCTAACTATAGTCTCAAATATTCTCTAACTATAGTCTCAATATTCTCCCTATAGTCTCAAATATTCTCTAACTATAGTCTCAAATATTCTCCTAACTATAGTCTCAAATATTCTCCTATAGTCTCAAATATTCTCTAACTATAGTCTCAAATATTCTCCCTAACTATAGTCTCAAATATTCTCCCTAACTATAGTCTCAAATATTCTCCTAACTATAGTCTCAAATATTCTCTATAGTCTCAAATATTCTCCCTAAATTAAACTCTACTATAAAAATCTTAGAATATTCGGCTTATTGGTAATTTTAAAGTCTAGTGTTTCCAATGCTTATTTTACCATAATTATTTACACAGTTATTATAGAAAAAATTATATTAACTTGATAATTAAACTGAAACATGGAGAAGAAAATGAATAATATTAAGAATGAAATAGAAAATATTGAATAATTAAATATCTTTCACTGTGGTCAAAATGAGTGAGTAAATAAAAATGAAAATTGATCCTGAATAAATTAGTGTTACAAAACCAAACACAAAATGGTACAGTGTCAACAGCCCTGAACCACCTGAGCCTTGTATGGTGTGAAGTGTTTACTGTGTGTTTGAACCAGATTATGGCCCCACACACACACACACACGACCACACACACACGACCACACACACACACACCGACCACACACACACACACGACCACACACACACACACACACGACCACACACACGACCACACACACACACACGACCACACACACACACACACACGACCACACACACACGACCACACACACACGACCACACACACACACACACGACAACACACACACACACACACACACATGTAGTTAGATTCGATTTATTATATACGAGTAATAGTCAAAATCTAATCAATAAAACCTAACCCAGCCCATTCAACCCTAACCCAATCTAACCTAACCTAACCCTATCAACCTAATCTAACCTAACCCTAACCCAATCTAACCTAACCTAACCTAATCTAAATTTACTTAACACACGTACTGTATACCTACCTCACCACTACCACTACTACTACAGCCTACCACCACTACCACCAGTTACTGTACTACTACCACCACCACCACCACCAACTACTACTACTACTACCACTATTGCTGCTACCACTACCAGCACTACTCCCCACCAAGCCCCACTACCACCAGCAGAAGTGTGTCAAGTGAGGGTGGACGATGCTATTGTTTATACTGAGTAAATAGGGAGAAAAACAAAATAGAGAGAGAGAGAGAGAGACTGGAAAAAGGAAGATTTATTTTTTATTTTTAGAATATGATGACAGGTTTAGCGACGTGGCAACTGTTTCAGAGCTTTTGAGTTTTGCTTATTTATTTATTTATACGTATTTATATTTATTTATTTATTTATTTATTTACAGTATTGGTACTACACTAATGAGGTCACCCGTATATTAGACACACCTGTTTATTTCACCTGATGGTTGTTAATTAAATACCTAATGCACTATATACCTGAGGTGGTTTAGGTCAGGTTATAGAGATATGTTTGATAGGTTAGGTTAGGTTAGGTCAGGTCAGGTCAGGTCAGGTTAGTTTAGGTTAGGTTAGGTTTATATTAAGTTAGGTTAGACTATATTTATTGGGTTAGGTTAGATTATGTTAGGTTTAGGTTAGGTTAGTGGTAGGGTGGTTAGGTTAGGTTAGTGGTAGGGTGGTTAGGCTGGGTTAGTGGTGGGGTGGTTGGGTTAGTGGTAGGTGGTTAGGTGGAGTTAGTGGTAGGGTGGTTGGGTTAGGTTAGTGGTAGGGTGGTTAGGTTGAGTTAGTGGTAGGGTGGTTAGGTTAGGTTAGTGGTAGGGTGGTTGGGTTAGGGGTTAGTGGTAGGGTGGTTAGGTTAGGTTAGTGGTAGGTGGTTGGGTTAGTGGTAGGGTGGTTGGGTTGGGTTGTGGGTAGGAGGGTGGTTGGTTGTGTTGTGTTGTGTTGGTTAGGTTAGGTTAGTGGTAGGGTGTTGGTTGTGGGGTGGTTAGGTTAGGTTAGTGGTAGGGTGGTTGTGGGGTTAGTGGTAGGGTGGTAGGTTAGTGGTAGGTGGTTGGTTAGGTTAGTGGTAGGGTGGTTTAGTTAGTTAGTGTAGGTGGTTAGGTTAGGTTAGTGGTAGGGTGGTTAGTTAGTTAGTGGTAGGGTGGTTAGGGTTAGGTTAGTGGTAGGGTGGTTAGGTTAGGTTAGTGGTAGGGTGGTTGTGTTGTGTTAGTGGTAGGTGAGTTAGTGGTAGGGTGGTTAGGTTAGGTTAGTGGTAGGGTGGTTAGGTTAGGGTTAGTGGTAGGTGGTTAGGTTAGGTTAGTGGTAGGGTGGTTAGGTTGTGTTAGTGGTAGGTGGTTAGGTTAGGTTAGTGGTAGGGTGGTTGGCTAGGTAGTAGGTGGTTAGTTAGGTTAGTGGTAGGGTGGTTAGGTTAGGTTAGTGGTAGGGTTGTTAGTTAGGTTAGGGGTGGTTAGGTTAGGTTAGGTTAGGTTAGTGGTAGGGTGGTTAATCTATACATAAATAACTCTAGGATTGGTAAGGATCTGCAGCTAATCCCAATAAATAATAGGAGAAGATAAAGTGGCTAAAACATTTATTTATTTATTTTCCAAGAGAGGATAATACCATTTGTGACTTATGACTGGCACATGGTTAGTTTATCGGTGTCTGTGTGTGTTGGTGTGTGTGTGTGTGTGCAATATTTATCCCCTAAGCACTAGCTAAGGATCTCCTACCCAACCCTCTCCATCCCAAATGCATAAAACGAAACAGAGAACAAAAATGGTGAGTTTTACAAGCTGTAGTAAACTTGTTCAATACACAACACGGTACTAGTGAAGGAGCCGCCGCCATCTTTGTTTACATTTAGACAGCTGAGCACCACGACATCATTACTCTCTTTCTCTTAACCATAATATTTCCAACTATTTTCTCTCCGTCAATAACACCACTTTAATTGTGGATCCATACTAAAACCTCCATGCAATTAAAATATGTAAATATTTACCCACAACTGTACTTAAAAAAATAAAGTGTATGATTATTCTTATGTGAGTGACTGTAGTAATTCATTCTTCACCTGTAGAGATTTTTTTTATTGTATGAGTTTTATAGATTAAGTAAGAATTTATTTTTTTGGGGTGGGCAAGACCTCCTGATAGCCACACCTTCGCCGCCATATTACTACTACTATGATGCTACTATCACCACCATCACCACCATTAACCATATGAACACCATTATTAACTAACCTAACAACACACATTAATTTATAACTTATTTACTCACAAAACGTAAAAAAAAAATCAATCATCACTTTTCGTTAATTGTCAAACAACTTACGGACGGTAAAGGTAAAACACCAATAATTCTAACATATAATTTACAGTAGATTATTGAGTTAATTATCCTAAGTTGATAATAACGCAGAGGTAATTTCAGCAGGTAATTACTGGATGTATAATACGTTATGCGGTGTGGTAACTGACTGTGTTTATGTCTAGCCCACCACGTCCACCACCACCATTACCTGAGGAAGATTATGTGGTGAGGAACTACTATATGTTTTCATGGTGCTTAAGAAAACAGATTTTATTTTACCATAACTTTTTTAATTTTACGACATCAAGCTTCCTCACCATAGAAACGTGTAGCTGTCTAGAAACGTAGCTGTTCGAGAACGATCTTGTCTTTAGCGTAAACTCCTGTCATAAGCCGTATACGGTTTTAGTCTCGGCATCAATTGCATAAACCTATATATGGAAGGAATCTACATAATTGTATTTTTGTCTGACTCGTACTGATAATTTACGGATTATAATATTTAGACAGGAATCATGTGGATAAGACTTTACTTATTTTAATTATGTTCCTAAATAAAAGAAAAAGGCAATACCATGCTGTACTGTACATGGAATAACATATATAAGGGACTTAGGTGGTAGATAAATACAAGTAATGCAAGTAAAAACAGGCAGACATGTTGACGCTGGAGTTTTTTTGCTAACTCTAGATCCTGCCCGGTGTTTCTGGCGGCTTGACTGTGGGACACATCTTTTTCATTCTTAAAGCTGTATAGGAAATAAAACTGGATGATTTGCTTATCAGTGTTCCAATATCGGCTACTAGGGGACATCAGTTTAAGGCTACACGTGTAAAAATGCCAGTTGGGGTGTGAATGATATTTTAGTGTTCAGTGAGTATGAACATGAATTTCTCCTGGGTCATGTTGTCTCTAACTAATAGGGGTAATTACTTTAGCACCGTATTTTTATTTTGCATTGTTGGCGAAAATTTAATTTAAATATTTTGTTATACACACCAAGAGGAGAAGAAATTACTGTGTATTTGGGGTTGGAAGAAAATGTATAGTATAACTAATGGGTTCCACCTTGACGCCTTACCCCATATCTCCGCCCTCAGCAAGATATAAAGATATCCTTATACCTTCACCCTCAGTACCCTCATGACTCCTTTCATGCATCAGGTTTCTGTTATTTCTCTAGTATTTTCCACACACCACACACCTGTGATTATGTTGTCTGGGAGCCATGATTGTACAGGGTATCTGCCGCCATCGCCAGGGCCCATCCTACACGTGACGTCATGAACATACACAAACAAACCAACAGACGACACGCTACTGACGGGAGAGACATCTACAGGGGAGCTTGTTCAATACTAGGGATCAACTGGGAGTTAATGGAAGAGATAATTCCTGTTCTCTGTATCTTCCTTGCCATTACCCTAGCAGAGGTTTTTGTCGTTGTTGTGGTGATGATAATAGGTATAAAACAAAACAAAAATACACAAACAAGATACACGCGAGAAGACGACTATGACAAAATAAGTGATAACAAAGTCCGAAACAATGGATTAACACGAAGATAACTTGTCGATAAAAAAATAAAGAACAGAGCCAATGTCAAATATCCTCGGGAGTTGTAGTTGACTTTATTGTTAAGGTTACAAGTGATTATCTCTTGATGATGACGGTCAGGTATAACTGGTCCTGACTTTTCCGACAACTGGCGTCACCCAAAACTTGGCAAACAACAATAAATTTTTCTCATTAATTTCCCAGAATAATTGCAGCCGCAATTATTCGCCCATGTGTACCATTGATTGGCCATAATCATCTAAATCTGAGCGACGCAGTCAAGCTCGTCATCATCTAGGTCGAAAACTATGATTTTTTGCGCGTGTGTGTGTGATCTGAGCTCGTCATTATTGTTCCAAGTCCACCGTTGCCCTTCCTTCCTGGCAGACATAGACGGTGTGTGGTGGTGGGTGACGGTAAAGGGTGATAAGGGGTGATATAGAGGTGAAAGGGAAGAATATTATGTGTGGTGTGAATATTATGGAGGTAGTATATGGTGTGAAGTGGAATATTGTGTGTGAAAGGTTGGATATTATGGTGTGAAACAATACACTGAGGAGACAGGAAGTTGAGACAGCCAAAACACCCATGTCCCACCACACCTGTCAGCCATCACACCTGTCAGCCATCACATCTGTCAGCCATCACACCTGTCAGCCAATCACATCTGTCAGCCATCACATCTGTCAGCCATCACATCTGTCAGCCATCACATCTGTCAGCCATCACACCTGTCAACCCCACACCTGTCATCCAACACACCTGTCATGCAACACATCTATCAGCCATCACACCTGTCAGCCATCACGCCTGTCAGCCATCACACCTGTCAGCCATCACACCTGTCAGCCATCACATCTGTCAGCCATCACACCTGTCAACCCCACACCTGTCATCCAACACACCTGTCATGCAACACATCTATCAGCCATCACACCTGTCAGCCATCACGCCTGTCAGCCATCACACCTGTCAGCCATCACACCTGTCAGCCATCACACCTGTCAGCCATCACATCTGTCAGCCATCACATCTGTCAGCCATCACATCTGTCAGCCATCACACCTGTCAACCCCCACACCTGTCATCCAACACACCTGTCATGCAACACATCTATCAGCCATCACACCTGTCAGCCATCACGCCTGTCAGCCATCACACCTGTCAGCCATCACACCTGTCAGCCATCACATCTGTCAGCCATCACATCTGACAGCCATCACACCTGTCAACCCCCACACCTGTCATCCAACACACCTGTCATGCAACACATCTATCAGCCATCACACCTGTCAGCCATCACGCCTGTCAGCCATCACACCTGTCAGCCATCACACCTGTCAGCCATCACACCTGTCAGCCATCACATCTGTCAGCCATCACATCTGTCAGCCATCACATCTGTCAGCCATCACACCTGTCAACCCCCACACCTGTCATCCAACACACCTGTCATGCAACACATCTATCAGCCATCACACCTGTCAGCCATCACGCCTGTCAGCCATCACACCTGTCAGCCATCACATCTGTCAGCATCACACCTGTCAGCCATCACATCTGTCAGCCATCACATCTGTCAGCCATCACATCTGTCAGCCATCACACCTGTCAACTCTCACACCTGTCATCCACCACACCTGTCATCCAACACATCTATCAGCCATCACATCTGTCATCCATCACACCTGTCATCCATCACACCTGTCATCCATCACACCTGTCAACTACATCTATTGCTGGCCTACAACCACTCAACCACACCTGTTATCACTAAAAAAAAAAATTCCACACATTGACTATAAATTAATAATACACAAGAATTTCACCTCCAAACACATACCAATTTTATTCCTGAAAAGGTAAACAAAATACTGCACACACACACACACACACACACTCCAAAAAATATCTTCACGGAGGGTCCCATGAATTTCAAAATGAACACCGCCGACTCCTGCTGTCTCGGTAGGGTTGTCAGAATCCTTTATCCGTTGTGTGTTATTGTATCGCATAAAAATCGTAAAGATACTATTTTTGGCTTCGAATATCTTGTGTTCGTTGTGGTATAAACATTTTACCTGATTACAGACAGGTGTGATGGTGAAGGTGTACAGATGGACGGTAACCTGGGGTAGTATTCCCACATGTCAATAATAACCTGGAAATTAGACATAACCAGCTTATTTTACCAGGCAGTTAATTATCCTAACTCTACCTAGGGTGTTGAGGGTAGGGTAGGGTAGGGTAGGTGAGATTAGGTTACCGTTAGTATTTGTGACTAATTAGATGCCAGTAGACGTCCCCACCTGGAGGCACCACCTGAACCACTATATGTTCCTCAGTGGCGGGGGACAATAACAATAATGGGTCTGTGTTAACTGTAGGTGACCTTAAGGGAGACATAAGTGGAGCCGCTGAAGGACCGTGTAGGACCAGAGTGGGTCAGCAGGTGGGGAGTTCCTCGTGTTATTAAGAGTTGTTTGTGAGGAAGCGAGAGGAGAGAAAGTTAACACAGACGTACAGAACACCCCGGCCTTAAGTGGTACTCACCGAGGCGTGGTGAGGGAGGCGCCCTCCTGGTAGTTGCTGTAGCCCATGTGGTCACAGGAGCAGCGGCAGGTGCAGGTGCTCCTCCAGCTCCGGGGAGGGGCGGCAGGAGGGGTCTAGAGGCCCGAGCCCCTGTCTCCGCTTCCCACACCATCCTCCGGCCACATTAGGTGTGGTGCCCGAGCCACGGCCACGCCTGTCGCTCCACGAGGCACCCCACGCCCGTAAGCTGGCCTGGAGGACGTGGTGCTGACGCTGTGCTGAAGGGCGGCGCAGTAGGTGGTGGTGTCGGCGCCCTCGTAGGCAGGTGGAGAGGCCGGGTCCTGCTGCACCTCTCCGTTCATACAGTAACTTTACCGAGTCGCATCCCAGGTCCTGCTGGGGGCAACCTGAGCACCCCTGCCCGCCCACACACACACGCCTACCGCGCCTACTCCATCTCACACACACACACGCCTTGTTGCCCTCCTGAAACAAACAGAACATCTCTTTAACATGAAGGTCAGGTTACGTGACAGTCATGAAGGTAATTTAACAATAACACGTAGGTAGTCATAGAAGTCCCACAGACCCCAGAGGGAAAAAAACACACCAAAAATAAGGAAGTTATATTTCATGAAATTTAAAGATCGTCACATTCATTTAAACCTGCCGTACCCTGACGACAGAAACCAAATATCTGAGTATATGAAAATATAGACTGATTTTTTTTTATTACCTTTTAAACTTATGTTCATATTAGTTCGGCGTGGGGATTTTTGGTCCCCACATGGCTTAATACCGTGAGTACCATGACTTAATAACGTGAGTACGATGACTTAATACCGTGAGTACGATGACTTAATACCGTGAGTACGATGACTTAATACCGTGAGTACGATGACTTAATACAGTGAGTACGATGACTTAATACCGTGAGTACGATGACCTAATACCGTGAGTACGATGACTTAATACAGTGAGTACGATGACTTAATACAGTGAGTACG
>NW_024713361.1:92500-115000 GCF_018991925.1 Homarus americanus | reverse complement strand
CAACCTACCGTGTCAATACTCATGACCTGCAAGCTACCGTGTCAATACTCATGACCTGCAGGCTACCGTGTCAATACTCATGACCTACAACCTACCGTGTCAATACTCATGACCTGCAAGCTACCGTGTCAATACTCATGACCTGCAGACTACCGTGTCAATACTCATGACCTACAACCTACCGTGTCAAGAAACAGTCCAATCCTTGAGCGTGGCGTGACACCTAACAATCATGTCATGTCAGCGGAGTGTCTCAATGACCGACTTATTCCCCGTAGGATGCCATTATACCTGGCAGGATGTCGTTACGTCATAATACACCTGAAATGGGGGGCCGCCGGTTAATGAGTCGTAATTCTCCCCCGAGGCAGATCAGGGTCTGTTTATTAATACATACATACATACATACATACATACATACATACATACATACATACATACTGAGATAGATAGATAGAAAGATAGGTAGATAGATATTAAGCTATTATCTTACTAATAAAAAAAAATATATATCTTTATAAGTTGTGATTAAATTAATTTGTGTATTAATCTTATCCGTTTTAAATATCTTAGTTGTTGAAGTTCAGTAATACCTTATAGCCTTAAGTCCATCTCTCATTAAGTTTATTTGTTAGTGAAGTAATTATTATTTTATGACGCGTTTTAAAGCCTCCAGTTGTTGTTGTGTTGTTATTGTTCAAACGCTGTAAAACATTATCGCATCCAAGTGTTTTTTTTTATATATATTGTGTATTAATGAACTGTGGCATTTTGAGCAGCCGTCGATAACCTGCCCGAGAGAGAGAGAGAGAGAGAGAGAGAGAGAGAGAGAGAGAGAGAGAGAGATGTAATAGAAATCGGTGTACAGTATAGTTTATTTACAGTAAAACCTCTATTTAACGAACTATATAGAGATGAAAGTCCATATAGAGGATTATATAGAGAGAAAGATGTTCGTTATATGGAGGTTTCAACGTAGATAGCGTGAGTGTTTGTTTTTACATCAACACTATTGTCCTGTCGTGTTGTTGGTTTGTGTGTGAGAGGTCTGCCCACAAGTGAGGACAATTTTTTTTATATTAAATGGGTGAAAATATCCTGGGGTGTCTAATCTTCAGGTGATCTGTCTGTCTGGGAAGTAATGTAAACACAAGAGTAACTGCTGCTAGGTGTGGTGCAGTGGTGGTGGTTCAGTCTCATTTATTACTGAGTTACCTCCATCTAAATGTAAATTAGTGTAGTCCAGGTAACAGGTGGGTAGGTCAGCTGATGGGGCGGGTCGAGGGGAGAGGCCTCAGGTGTTCCATCATCCTGAGCTTGAGGGATCATAAGGTAATACATCTTTCTTGTTGACGCCTAGGGTAAAAAAAAATTATTCTGCCCATCAGTCGTAATAGAAAAGTCAAACATTAAAATTAAATAGTCATACAGAGAATTTAATCTCTCAGAAAGAAAAAATAAAGTAAAGTGAAAGAAATTAGATTAATATAATTAACTTCAAGAAAAGATGTTGCTGACAGAAATTCAACATGGCGTCGTCGTCGCAGGGTAGAGAGCACGAGCCTAAAGTTAAATCTCTCAGTGCAATATTTTTTGTTTCGATTCCTTCCCCAACGAAAACAAAGTAACTTAGACATCATGTTATCATAGTTTCTAAACCTTTATTTTATCACTTAAATCCTTATATATGTAACGGTTTCTTCACCATTACATACAGTAGACTCATATTTTCCTTGGTAATATTTTTCATCATGGTTGCGTCAGTTGTTAGTCATCTATTTCGACTCCTGATGAACGATGAACTGGGTTTAATATATTTTAATGGTGATTTATACCAGTGTGATTATCGTACGTTAGGATTAAGTTATCGTACCCATGGACTGCTAAAGCTATTGTACTCAAGAGTTATGTTATCGTACTCATGGACTACTGAAATTATTGTACTCAAGGTTTAAATTCTAATGGTAGACCCTGCTGCCATATGGCATCACGAAAATTGTGACCAAGTCCCAGGTTGGTGATCTGACTTTCTGCCTCATTTACACACGATTGCAGGGTCTCAATTGTTTCTTTTACTTTGAAAACATAACATACATATATTGTTTCTCACTCTTGATCTTTTTTATTATTTTTGTATTTCTTTATGGTTCTTTATTATTATTATTATTATTATTATTATTATTATTATTATTATTATTATTATTATTATTATTATTATTTTATTTTATTATGTATTTTTATTATAAATTTTATTTACTATAAATTAATTATTATTATTATTATTATTATTATTATTATTATTATAATTATTATAATTATTATTATTATTATTATATTTTCGCCCCCCAGGCCCTGATGTGGGTCAGTGACCTGTACCCGTGGCAAAAAAAAAAAAATATATATATATATATATATATATATATATATATATATATATATATATATATATATATATATATATATATATATATATATATATATATATATATATATATATATATATATTGCACAAGGGGCCAGGGAGGAAAGGAAGAGGACAAAGACTAGAGAGAAGGAGAAACTTGAGAGAATATAAAGAAAATTAATAAATAATAACACACATAATGAGAAGAAGAAGAAGACTTTGAGGTCATAATACATGGATGGGAAACACAAGATAATTGATGATTATGGCAATAAGCGAGAAGATAGAAGGAGAAGGAGGAAGGGAAACACCAAATAAAGGGGGAAAATCATAATAGAAGAACAAAGGAAAGAGGAGAGAGAGAGAGAGAGAGAGAGAGAGAGAGAGAGAGAGAGCGTTAATGTAGACCCCTGTAGTGTCGAGGAAGCCGCCCGTCAGATGGGTTGGTTGTCTTGGTGTGTGTTAAGGCGCCATTGTCTTCGAGTCCTGGGTCCTGCCTCTCCCCTACCCACCCTACCCTCTTCCCCTACCTTACCCTGTTTCTCGCCACCTATCTACCCTGCCCTCTTCCCCTACCTACCCTGCCCTCTCCTACCACAGCCCTGCCTCTCCCGCACCTGCCTGCCCTCTCCCCCTACCTACCCTGCCCTCTCCCCCCTACCTACCCTGCCCTCTCCCCTACCTACCCTGCCCTCTCCCCCTACCTACCCTATGCCCTCTCCCCCTACCTACCCTGCCTCTCCCCTACCTACCTCCCCCCCCACCTACCCTGCCCTCTCCCCCCCCTACCTCCCCCTACCCTACCCTGCCCTCTCCACCCCTACCTACCCTGCCCTCTCCCCCTACCTACCCTGCCCCTCTCCCCTACCCACTGCCCTCTCCCCCTACCTACCCTGCCCTCTCCCTACCCTGCCATCGTCCTGTCGACCAGTGGTTTTATGGTCAGCATGCTCGCCTCACAAGGGAGTGGACCCGGGTTTGATCCCCGGGTAGGGTGAAACTATGGTCAAGTTTCTTTACGCCATTTGCCTCTGTCTACCCAGCAGTAATTGGGAACCTGGATGTTAATCTATTTGTGGATCATGTTCCGGGGTAATGGTTAGCCAGTGCAGTTGGCGAGTTGTCCGGTCTTCTCGGACTATTCCTTGACACTGAGTCACGCAGCTCGTTAACTCAGGGTGTGGTTGTTGTGTTGGCGACAGCTACTATACCTTAAACAAATTCACGCCTAGATGGCCCTAGGGCTGGCCATCCTCGATTTCGAAGGGCATCCATTTCATATGTATGTATGTATGTTATTTATTTATTTATTTATTATTTATTTATTTATTTTTACGGGGATCAGCCCACCCGGGCACAGGTCACTGACCTACAGCGGGGCCTAGGGGGCGACAATGTAATAATAATAATAATAATAATAATAATAATAATAATAATAATAATTCATAGTAAATTTAATTTAAAATAAATAAAAAAATAAATTACTATAATAATAATAATAATAATAATAATAATAATAATAATAGAGAACCATAAAGGAATACAAAAATGAAAAAAAAGATCAATAGTGAGAAACAATATATGTATGTTGTGTTGTCAATAGTAAGAGAAACAATTGAGACCCAGCAATTGTGTGTAAATGAGGCAGAGAGTCAGATCAGCAACCTGGGACTTGGTCACAATTTTCGTGATGCCATATGGCAGCAGGGTCTACCATTAGACAACACATTATGCTTCCAGTATCTTCCCAAGCGGCAGCGCCTCCCTGTTTGGGACCTGCCTACTACCTAACAAAACAAAATATTAACCGAAAACTACTACATTATACATTAAATAAAATGATTCACAAACGTGTGGTCTTTACCCGAGATACAGACTAGATTGATTCAGAGTTATAAACGCAGAGAGAAGCCGGAGTAGAGCCACAAACTGAATTGAATATGAACTATAATCTAGACATGTGTGTGTTCCGAGCTCGTCTCAGGGAACAACACCAACTATAACTGCTGGTAGGATGGAGGTCTTTATAAAATCATTTGTTGCTTATTTGTATTTCTGTGCTTCAATAACTATAAAAAATTACGTTAAGGATTTTTTCCCTTTTAAAAGTATTATATCATCATCTCTGGAATATTTGCATCGGGTATGAAAATATCCGACACTAACTTTTTGAAAGGAATTTACACAAAAGGAAATGAAATAGTTGGTGTTTATATTCCGGGGCAAAAACAAATGACATTCTACGTTGTTGGTGTTTATATTCTGGGATAAAAACAAATGACAGTCTGTCTCGATGGCGTTTATATTCTGAGGCAAAAAACAAATGACAATCGAGGGGCAAAATAAAACAACATTCTAACGTCTTGGTGTTTATATTCGGGAACAAAAACAAATGACTGTCGATCTAGAAGTCAGTCAGTGGTCCGCAGGAGGAGGAAGAGGAGCGGACAGTGTACTTAAGTATGCTGACCGGTACAACGTTATCAGGGAGAGTGTTGCTGCGACCCGCCTTAATTAATCACCACGTCTTGTCCAGATGAGGAAGTCTGATTCGATGGCGCTTACAGCAACAACAACGCCATCCATTAGACTGATCCATAAGCGCTACTCACACATCTTAATAAAATCCCACTCGTATTCAGGAAATCATAGAGAATAATTTACGATAAATAAAGAGAGAGAAACAGACAGACGGACTGACCAATCTCGCTTATTTCCTAACCTAACGTAACCTATCCTAGCCTAACCTAACCTAACCTAATCAAGACAGCAATCACACCAACAGACAAACACAGTGACCTGAAGACTCGCTCATTGGAAGAAAATTTTTGAGATAATAAGCACGTTTTTCACTTTTCAATTCTCTTTAACTTTTCCTTATTGGCGGTACTTGAATCTGATATATAAGAGGGTAGTGGTGGTGGTGGTGGTGGTGTTGGTGGTAGTGGTGGTGGTGGTGAGTGGTGGCAGTGGTGGCAGGTGGTGGTGAAAGTAGTGGTGGTGGTGG
The DNA here is from genome assembly GCF_018991925.1 of Homarus americanus. NCBI lineage: Eukaryota > Metazoa > Arthropoda > Malacostraca > Decapoda > Nephropidae > Homarus > Homarus americanus. Next base: position 109,589 of record NW_024713361.1, on the reverse strand, counting down.
TGGTGGCAAAGTGGTGGCAGTGGTGGTGGTAGTGGTGGTGAGGTGAGTAGTAGTGGCCGGTGGTAGTCATGGTGGTGGTGGTGGTGGTGAGTGGTGGCAGTGAGGTGGTGGTTGTGGTGGTGTTGGTAATGGCGGTGGTGTGGTGTGGTAGTGGTGGTGGTGGTTGTGGTGGTAGTGGTGGCGGTGGTGGTGGTTGTGGTGGTGTTGGTAATGGCGGTGGTGGTAGTGGTGGTGGTGGTAGTGGTGGTAGTGGCGGGTTAATGTTTGGTAACCTAGTTTAAGGTGTTGAGGAGGGAGTTGATGGTTGGTTGGTGGATGGAAAGGGAAGGAGTGGGAAAGGAGAGTGGGAGAAAGAGAGAGGGAGGCAAAGAGAGAGGGGGAGGCAAAGAGAGAGGTGGGAGGAAGAGGGGGAAAGAAAGTTAAAGGGGAGAAGAGAGAGAGGGAGGAGAAAGAGGAGGAGAGAGAGAATGAAAGAGGGGGGGGGGAGGCGAGAAAGAGAGACAGCCAGAAGAATCAAACACAAATAGTGAAGAAGGAAGAAGAAGAAGAAGCGAGAAGAATAAACAAGAGAGACAAATAAAAAAGAATAGAAAGAAAATGTGTAAATATTTTACCGCCACGAAAACACAAAAATGAAGTCTTGGACATCAGCACACGCGAGAAAGTCTTTTAAAATTACAACATAAACTCTTGTTGAACTTGGAACCGCTGAAGACTTTGGTAATTACGAGTTTGATAACGAGGACAACAAAGCCTTGCATACAGAGGAGGTGAGGGGAATTTTTTAAAGAAAACGGAAAAAACTTGCATCATAGAAAACGTTAAGTGATTAGAAAAGGAAAACTACAATATTTTTTTTTCTCCTGGATTCAAAGGAATTAAGATATTTAGAGATTGAAAAGGTTAAAATACAAGTAGTTCTTATTCTTCAGAAAATGTTAGACAGACGAGGAAAAGAGAATAAATTAAAGAATGAATGATAAAACGCAATAATAGATTCTGAAAGGGAGAGAAAACTTGAATCTGTTTTTCGTTCGTTACCATCGGCCAGGTCGTATATGCAGAAACAGTACATATCTCACAAGTGTCGTCGAATTACCACAGCTGGACTTCTCACTTCGAATATATAGTCAGCATACTACCAGTGTACAATTCCTTAGTCTTTTCACTTTATATTGCTCACAACAATTCCACAATACTTGCACAACAATTATCTCCAGTTGTCCTAATAGGCTTGTACTTCACACTCTCAGCAGAAACAGTCCACTGACTCCTAGCCCTGTTGTTGAGGTGGAGAGAAGAGAGTCGTTTGTTGAGAAGATGAAAGACGGTGTAGGAGGAAGGTAAAGTTAGGAAGTGGGAAATAAAGTGGAAGATTTGATAGCCGGTGGGTAGGTAGGCCGCAGGCTGCCACTTATATGACTCATCAGGCGCCCCAGAACATCCCAGCACCACACAGACACGCCTGGGAGGCTCTAGAACGTTCTACTCTGATCGAGGCTTACAATATGAAGTAAATCATAACATATGATGCAATACATTCTAGAAAATTCTTACATAAATAATATAACTGCTGCCTGGAATACAAAATAATCAAAACACAGAGTTCATAAAAAATTATCAGTGTAATATAGGAAGAGAGCGAGTGAGTGAGAAATACAAGTCTTTCTCATACCACAGGAAGTGTATGAGTGAGAGAGAGCCAGGGAGCTTGTGGGGTGGGTTAACTTAAGTGACTTTCCCGGAGATTGAGAAAAGTTAAAACTGAATTTGAAAATTGTAAGACAGTCAAATTCTCAGGTATTGACGCGTTGGGGAAGAGTTTACGTGAGGTTAGGTTAGGTTATGTGAGGTTAGGTTGGGTTATGTGAGGAGGTTAGGTTAGGTTATGTGAGGTTAGGTGAGGTTAGGTGAGGTTGGGTTATGTGAGTTGGGTTATGTGAGGTTATGTTGGGTTGGTTATGTTATGTAAGGTTATGTTATGTGGGTTAGGTTAGGTTAGGTTGGTGAGTTAGGTTATGAGGTTAGGTTAGGTTAGGTTAGTGAGTTTATTATCTCTAGGTGAACTTAAATGTTTGTGATTATATTTTACTTTGAGGAGGAAATAAAATAATAGCGAAATTATGGTGAAGAAACATGGATACAGTGTGTTATTGGGGTAATTGTTTCTTATGATGTGACCTGAATTTGTGTATATATGGTGAAGTTAATTCTGTTTTATGAAAGACATATATCGCTATCTTGTCATAACCTAACCTAACTTAACTTAACTTAACCTTGCCTAAACTAATCAATCTAATCTCTCTCTCTCTCTCTTCTTTTCCGTGGCCTCCGCCCATCAAGGCTAAATAGTACATGTTGAATCTGGCTTTTGGGAATATCCACTGGCCAGCCGACCACCCTTAGGGAGGTAGGGAGGAAGGAAGGAGGAGGGTGGGAGGGGGGAGGAGGGAGGAAGAAGAGGGAAGGGGGTGGGAGGGAGGTTGGGAGAGAGAGAGGGGGAAAGGAAGGGGGGAGGTGGGAGAGGGGGTGGGAGGGAGAGGAGGGGGGAGGGAAGAGAGAGGAAGGAAGGGAGGGTGGGAGGGAGGGTGGGGAGAGAGAGGAGGAGAGGGGAGGGAGGGGAAGGGGGGAAAGAAGGAGCTAAGAGGAGGTGGGTGGAAGAGAGAAGGAGAAAAGGAGGAAAAAGAGGGGAAGGGAGAGAGAATGGGAGAATGAGGAAGAGAGGGAGATAGGGAGGAAGGAAGAGATCAAGAAGGAAGGAAGGAAGAAAGAGATTATTTGGTCAATACTAAGAAAAATTAACGTTATCCTTCCCAACGAAAGAAGACACTAAAAAATATCTGATTCTTTTTTTTCGATTTTTTGTGGCGAAATCGATGTTAATTTTAACCTCTTTACCACCGCCATGAATGTCTGTCTTTTTTAATTGTTTTGTTTTTTTATTAGTTGGTATTTAATGTCTTACTCTGGTGTGTAAGTAGTCAAGAAATATTACTTCCTTTTAGAAGATATAAAACAAATCTATCTTAATTTATTACCTAATTTACTTTTGTTTCTTTCAATATTAATTTATCAGTAAAAAAAAATGGTATTGTTGTTCTCGTCATCAATTCCCCCCACCTCTTCCCCTCGAGACAGAGAAAAATGGCAATAAACACAGAGGCCATTTATACTAGGGGAAAAAATTAAGGAAATAATCGTTCATGTGAGAGAGGCAGGGAAGAATAATTTTCAGTCGTTAAGGTAATTAGGATTTTTTTGTGGAAGGTGGGAGGAGGGAGGGGGGGGAGGGGGAGGGGGGGGAGGGGGAGGGGGGGAGGGGGCTGGTAATCTTACCCCCAAAAATACAATTATATTCCTCCAGCAACGATTAAAATGTAGCTTCAGTAAATATGTAAACAATCTCTATCTGGTGTTGTTATATTATCAGTTATTTGTCTTTTGTGTGATTTAACTGTTTTTTCTGTCTGTGGGAAGAAGAATCTCGACCAATAGTAAGTATAAAGTTATAGAGTGGTCCGTGGGGCAGATAGGTAGGTAGGGGTGAATAAGGGCGACCTAACTTACAACCCAACCAAACTTAACCTAACCTGATCAAACAACCTAACCTAACCAAACAACCTAACCTGTCAAACTAACGTCAAACCTAACCTAACCTAACCAAACTTAACTACCTGATCAAACCTAACCTAACCTAACCTGTCCCCACCCAACGGCAGACGAATAGGATTAAGAGGAAATTGAAGAGTAGAACTTAGGCCTTGTGCTGAGATCCCCCTTCCCCTCCCTTCCTCAGCCTCCCCCTTCCTCAGCCTCCCCCTCCTCAGCCTCCCCCTCCTCAGCCTCCCCTTCCTCAGTCTCATCCGTTCATCACAACACCGCCTTTCCGTCTCCTTCCCTCCCCTTTCCTTCGCCCTCCTCCTTTTCCTTCCCCCTCCCTCCTTTCCTTCGCCCTTCCTCCTCTCCTTCCCCCCTCCCTCCTCTTTCCTTCGTTCCCTTCTCTTCGTCTTCTCTCCTTCCCTTCCTCTCCTTTCGTTCTTCGCCCCTTCTCATCCTCCCCTTCCCTCCCTCCCCATTCCTTTCCTCCTTCCCTCCACCCCTCCCTTCCTGTAAAAAACAAACTCAATATATCCTGAAAACAAGTAAAACACACACACACACACACACACACACACACACACACATATAACTCGTTGATTGGCAATACAGAAAGAGAATTAGGTCGCCAGCGGGAACTATAGTAAATGTTAGTCTGTCGCGTTTTGTGTAATATTCGTTTATATGTAACACAATTTACAAGTGACACAATTTACAAATAACACGATTTACAAGATGACACGATTTACAAGATGACACGATTTCTTTACTTTATCATAGGCGGTGTGGATACTGTACACTGCAGCATACTAAGCCTCGGTATATATATTTCACAAGAGTTGATGTTTCCGGCACTGCACTTGACCACCATCAATTCCTCAACAGTAAAGTTAGGTTGCCCATTCACAGACGGGGTGGACAATAGGTGCCTAGGAATCGAACACACTAAACCTTTAGGTGAGAGGAAATGAGCATTGTTTACATTAGGAATATAACACATTAATATATCCGTGTTGGCTTATATCAATAATAATATAATACACCTGAGAGGTAATTAACACCTGCTATTGTATTTTGAGAGTAATATTTCATTTTCATTATTATTTATTAGTATGTTATTAGTAATCGATGGATCAAGTGAATAATTAAACCAGGTGTGTTCCAGTCGGCAGCTTGGCCAGGTAAATAATTAACAATCAATAGCAGGTGACTTTTTCATGGTCATATCTGCCTCACATAAGAGAAAATATTCACCTGAAGATTAACCACCCCTGCTAATGTAACCTATCTTAACCTAACCTAACTTAACCTAGAGCCTAATCTAACCTAACTTAACCTAGAGCCTAATCTAACCTAACTTAACCTAGAGCCTAATCTAACCTAACTTAAACTAGAGCCTAATCTAACCTAACCTAAACTAACCTAACACTAGCCTAATGTAACCTATATTAACCTAATCCAACCTAACCTAACCTAACCAAACCAAACCAAACCAAACCTAACTTAACCTAGAGCCTAACCTAACCTAACCCCAAATAGCCAGGATTATATTGCAAGTAAAAATCAGTAAATATTGATGTGTATTTTCATTTCCTGTTGATTTCTAAGTACACGGATAGCAATACACATAATGTAACACTTGTAAGTACACTTGTATTACGTGTTAGAGCTTACTGTAGTGTTGATGGGTTTAGGTGTTACTTAAATACCTGTGGTGATGTCTGCAACACCTTAGCAACACAACAATAACAATAGCAACAACAATAACAATAGCAACAACAATAACGACAACAATAAAAACAATAACAATAATAACAACAACACCAATAATGACCAACAATAACAACCAACAACAACAATAACCAACAACAACAACCACCAACAACAACAATAATAACAATAACAACAACGACAACAACAACACTTAGATACCATCGGCTTTTTGATGTACTACCATTAAGCTTGTTGGTTGGTCTACGAGGCGATAGTTTATAACTCTCTCTCTCTCTCTCTCTCTCTCTCTCTCTCTCTCTCTCTCTCATCACAATTTATTTCCTCCTCTACTCGTAAATTAATGATGTGGTCAGTCCCCGCCAACTGCTAAAGTAAAAAAAATAATAATAAAAAATAAATCCGCTAATATACAGTATATGTACAAAAAACTAAATATTTGTCGAATGCTCCGTGATTGTTTTATAAAGTGTTTATTTATTGGGCAAAACAAATGACTATCGCTGTTTAATATTCTCGTTTTATTAATTGGTAAAAACAAATGATTGTCGCTGTTCAATATTCTCGTTTCATTAATTGGTAAAAAACAAATGAGTGTCGGTGTTCAATATTCTCGTTTCATTAATTGGTAAAAAAACAAATGAGTGTCGCTGTTTAATATACTTGTTTCATTTATTGGGAAAAAACAAATGACTATCGGTGTTTAATATTCTTGTTTCATTTATTGGAAAAAAAACAAATGACTATCGGTGTTTAATATTCTCGTTTCATTTATTGGAAAAAAAAAACAAATGACTATCGGTGTTTAATATTCTTGTTTCATTTATTGGAAAAAAAACAAATGACTATCGGTGTTTAATATTCTCGTTTCATTTATTGGAAAAAAAAACAAATGACTATCGGTGTTTAATATTCTTGTTTCATTTATTGGAAAAAAAAAACAAATGACTATCGGTGTTTAATATCCTCCGCTTATCAACAAGTATCCGATAAAATCAATAGACTTGAGTATAATGAGACCACTACGCTACAGTATATATATAAAAAAAAAATTACGTCGCATTCAAGGATGTTTATTGTTGTTGCTGTCACATATCTTTGCCACAGTAAATATATCGGCCGCAATACACAAGGGTCAGGTCAGGTTAAGTCTGACAGGAAAAAAATCTTGACTCAGTTTGACTTTAACCAGAGTTTCATTTGACTTGAGAATCTTGAGGGCTTCCAGGAAACGCCTCAAGTTTAGTCAATATAAAGTTTAGTTTGAGTTATAACTTGAATAAAGTATTGCTTGTGACTTGTGTGTTTGTTTTTGTTCCTGTAAGACGCGTGCTGAGTGGTTACTAGAGAAATCCTTCTAGCCAATCAGTGGCGACTATTTAGTGTGTTAGTGTTCCTGTAAGTCTCATCTTGATTGGTTACTAGAGAAAAACCTACAACCCAATCAGCGGTGACTAATGACTGCATGTATTGCTGTAAGACGCGTCCTGATTGGTTACTAGAGAACACCTGCCAACCAATCATGATTCTCTTTTCCAATCTTTCGGCAGAGACTCACGGGAAACAGAAGATCAAGTTAATAAGCCGCACAGATGTTGACAATGAGTTTTATCAGGCGTATGAAATTGGTTGCCATTAAGAAAGTCTCCCCTCAATTACTGCACAGAAAACGGACTCATTCACTACATAGAAAACGGACTCTCTACACAGAAAACGGACTCACTCACTACATCGAAAACGGACTCACTACACAGAAACGGACTCATTCACTACACTACACAGAAAACGGACTCCTGGCGCGAATTCCAAAGAAAATGACCATCTCTTGAGTTCATATCGACGCCTGGGAGTTAGTGTACAGACCTATTGACACACACACATACACAGACACACACACACACACACACACACACACAGACAGGCGGATGAGCATGGGGGTAATAGTGTGCTCGTTCTTAAAGGTCATATTATGGAGAGAGTATAGGATGTTAACTCCGTATTGTGGTGATGATTTTTTTTTACTTCCGTCTGTTTTATTAATCTGTTTATTTGTCTGTGTATGGTACTCTGTCTGTCTGTATGTCTGTCTACCGGTGATGGCCTGTCTGTCAGTCTGTCTGTCTGTCAGTGATGGCTTGTCTATATGTCTGTCTATTAGTGATGGCCTGCCTGTCTGTCTGTCTGTCAGTGATGCCCTGTCTGTACTGTACGTCTGTCTACCAGTGATGGCCTGCCTGTCTGTTTGTCTGTCTACCAGTGATGCCCTGTCTGTACTGTATGTCTGTCTACCAGTAATGGCCTGTTTGTCTGTCTACCAGTGATGGCCTGCCTGTCTGTCTGTATGTCTGTCTACCAGTGATGGCTTGTTTGTCTGTCTGTATGTCTGTCTACCAGTGATGGCCTGCCTGTCTGTCTGTATGTCTGTCTACCAGTGATGGCCTGCCTGTCTGTCTGTATGTCTGTCTACCAGTGATGGCTTGTTTGTCTGCCTGTCAGTGATGGCCTGTTTGTCTGTCTGTCAGTGATGGCCTGTCTATATGTCTGTCTACCAGTTATGGCCTGTCTGTCTGTCTGTCTGTCAGTCAGTGATGGCCTGTCTATCTATAAACCTAACCTAACCCAACCTAACTTAACCCAACTTTAAAATTTTCCCTCAGTTTGTATATAATTCATTTATAATCAGTCTATAGTTATATACGCTTCTATAACCATGACTCTATAGTTTAAAGTGTAGACATGATGGACCAGGGTAGGGGAGGGGGAGAGTTTGTTTACATTGGCAGCGTTCGGGTAAGACAATGCATATCCGGGAGAGTGTATGTCAACAAAGAGCGTTCGCGACCACAGGATCAGCTGGCGAAGACGAGGGGCACCGCAAGCTAAGACCCCAAACGTTCGTAAACACTGGTAAACGCTCGTAAACATTGGTAAACGTTCGTAAACATTGATAAACTTTTGTAAACATTGATAAACGTTCGTAAACACTGGTAAACGCTCGTAAACATTGGTAAACGTTCGTAAACATTGTTAAACGTAAACATTGATAAACTTTTGTAAACATTGATAAACGTTCGTAAACACTGGTAAACTTTCGTAAACACTGGTTAACTTTTGTAAACATTGGTAAACGTTCGTAAACATTGTTAAACTTTTGTAAACATTGGTAAACGTTCGTAAACATTGGCTAACTTTTGGTAAACGTTCATAAATACTCACAAACATCCTCAAACACCTACAAAAACGTTCACAAACAAAAGCGTTCACAAAACACTGACACAAACGTTCCGTGTCTTCAAAGCTATACTCAGCTAAAATGTCAGCTTAAGCTTTTATTAATCCTTCACGATGATAAGGCATAGCTTGGTGACAACTCCTCGTAGATCGCCTCGTTCACCCAGACAACAGACCTGCTAAAATTATACTGAGACGGTGACGTGTGCCAGCCAAGGTGGTGGAGCTGTTTGTCTTCGGGCTTAACTATTGATCTGTGTCTTCCGGTGTCTGTCTGTCTGTCTGTGTGTCTGTCTGTCTGTTCAGGTGTTGGTGTGTTGTATTGTTTGTGGGTGTGATAATGTGTAATGGTTAGCATGCTCGCCTCACAAGGGAGTGGACCCGGGTTTGATCCCCGGGTAGGGTGAAGCTATAGGCAAGTTTCTTTACGCCATTTGTCTCTGTCTACCCAGCAGTAATTGGGAACCTGGATGTTAATCTATTTGTGGATCGTGTTACGGGGTAATGGTTAGCCAGTGCAGTTGGCGAGTTGTCCGGTCTTCTCGGACTATACTCCTTGGGTCATGTAACTCGTTAACTTAGAGTGTGGTTGTTGTGTTGGCGACAGCTTCTACACCTTAAACAAATTCACTCCTAGGTGGCCCATGGGCCGGCCATCCTCGTAACAGGAGGGCATCCATTATTATTATTATGTGTGTGTGTGTGTATGTTCATGTATGTATCTACCACACACACATACATATAAATGTTACAATCAAACTGCTTAACCAGGCATTTCACGAAATTAATGAAATTTCTAGTCAATTAACGATATGAATGTTTCATGCAGGTTAGTTTTGGTTAGAACTTGGTTAGGTTAGGTTACGTTGGGTTGGGTTAGGTTAAGTTTGGTACAAACTTAACCTAACCTGCATGAAACATTAATTTTGTTCACTGACTAGAATTTTTCAGATGTGTGTGTGTCAATGACGTGTGTCCGGGTGGGCTAATACCATAAAATAAGTACACAATACAACACTCACATACACGTATACACACACACACACACACACCTACACACACACACACACCCCTACACACACACACACCTACACCTACACACACACACCCCTACACACACACCTACACACACACACCTACACACACACACACACACCCCCTACACACACACACACACACCCACACACACACACACCTACACACACACCTACACCTACACACACACACACACACACACACACCTACACACACACAATCAATATTCATCACTATAACCCCCCTCTCCCGTGTAAACAATAAACAAACAAACAAGCAAAAACAAACAACACACAATATTACATTCCATAACCTTGATGGTCTTTATAACCGGGTCCATAAAGTGATTGGGTTAGTACCCTGCTCCGTATACGAGACAGACGCTATATAACTGGTTCGTATACGAGACAGATGCTATATAACTGGTCCGTATACGAGACAGATGCTATATAACTGGTCCGTATACGAGACAGACGCTATATAACTGGTCCGTATACGAGACAGATGCTATATAACTGGTCCGTATACGAGACAGACGCTATATAAGACACTATGTTTAATGGGTTTGTTGGTTCTTTTAAGAGAGTGGCTATATTAAGAGGAAAATATAGGTCTTTTAGCACAAGTTCCAATAAGAAATAAAGCTTAGTCCCCAGAGCTTGTTTAACCTTAAGATTAGCTTCCCTGATGATAACCTAACGCTAATTTAACCTAAAGCTAACTTATCCTAATCCTAACCTAACCTAACGCTAAATTAACCTAAAGCTAACTTATCCTAATGCTAACCTAACGCTAATTTAACCTAAAGCTAACTTATCCTAATGCTAACCTAACGCTAATTTAACCTAAAGCTAACTTATCCTAATCCTAACCTAACGCTAATTTAACCTAAAGCTAACTTATCCTAATTCTAACCTAACGCTAATTTAACCTTAAACTAACTTAACCTAATCCTAACCTAACGCTAACTTAACCTGATCTAACTTAACCTAATTTAACTCAACCTTAATTAACTTAACTTAACCTAACGCTAATTTAACCTGACCTAACTTAACCCAACTTAACCTATTCAGTCTTTTTACGTGTGTACAGTATTTTGTGTTCCATTGACCTTTGACCTCTCTGACCTCCACTAATATTTCCACCAATCAGAGCATCACAAACCATTAGACCAAAGGGGGTCAAGGACTTATCTTTTGACCTGGTTTGTAAGATTAACTAGTTAAGGGCAAGGTTAGGTTAGGTTACTTTAGGGTTGGGTTAGGTTAGGTTTGGTTAGGTTAGGTTAGGTTTGGTTTGGTTAGGTTAGGTTTGGTTACGTTAGGTTAGGTTAGGTTTGGTTAGGTTAGGTTTGGTTAGGTTAGACTGACAGACACTGAATGGCTGACAGAGACACAGACAAAAAGACGATACCTGTCAACCCAGCTCTGAACTAAGGGTCGAAAAACAAAAAAAACAATTGTTATTTACACTGGAACACGCAGCTGGTGACGTCATCATGTGGGGGGGACGATGATATTTTTATTATTATTACCCAGCAGTTAATTGACCACAAGCACTAGAAAAAAATAACTCAGGTTATTGAGATGATTATAATTTATATTAAAGCAGGTGTTACGCTAGGTAAAGTGAACGGAACTACTGAACGGAACTTAAGAAAAACTGAACGCAACCAATGGGAAAATTAACTCAATTACTGTATAATCACGTACCATAATCAATACATATCATTTACATCATTATTTTTTGGTGTCAGGTGTTACTAAGACCCACAAGATCTTCCTCTCTCACAGGTGTTCTGGTCTGGTCACAACAACATCATTTATACAGGTAAGCGTCACTTCCTGAGGCCACAACACCTGTCGACTATCACGGTACACCTGCCTCTTGCGTCACCTACCTGTGAAGTTATGACTGGTCGCTGGCACGGCAGGTGAGGTGGAGGAGTGGGAGGGAGGAGAGGTTCACCTGGCTGTGGGAGGGTCAGGTGTGTACAGGTGAGGTGGAGGAGAGAGAGGGAGGGAGGGAGGAGACGTTCACCTGGCTGTTGGAGGGTCAGGTGTGTACAGGTAAGGTGGAGGAGAGGGAGGGAAGGAGGGAGGAGACGTTCACCTGGCTGTTGGAGGGTCAGGTGTGTACAGGTAAGGTGGAGGAGAGGGAGGGAAGGAGGAGACGTTCACCTGACTGTTGGAGGGTCAGGTGTGTACAGGTGAGGTGGTGGGAGGGAGGGGGAGTGGTGGTCACTGGGTCAACAGAGTTCAATATTTCATAATGTTCATCTTGTGGTTCAGAATGACGTCATCACTGTCTGTTATTGTTCACAGTGGTGATGATATGAACAAGTTGTCAGAGTGAGGAACAATGTCTCTCAGTGTGTGTCTCACTTTAGTCCTCACTTAAGTTGTTATTGTCCACAACTTGGACGACAACTTAACACTTCACCAAGACTTGAACAATAATCTCGCCAGACACAACAAATGTTTCCCACATTTGACTCGTTAATGTGAGGCTGAGAAATGTTGAAATGTCACCTTAATATTTACTTAGTGGCAACTGTGGGATGTCTGCCACTTAGGTCGTGACAACACACCGTGACCACGACCCACAGCCACTCGGGGGTCGTACACACACAGGGACATTCCGGAGGTCCAGCGGGAGAAGGACACCTCGCGGAGCCTCACAGTCACACGTCTTAACACCACGAGAGCAACCTGCTCACCCACAGCCACTCGGGGGTCGTACACACACAGGGACATTCCGGAGGTCCAGCGGGAGAAGGACACCTCGCGGAGCCTCACAGTCACACGTCTTAACACCACGAGAGCAACCTGCTCACTGGCGCGGGTCTGCCACGCTCCAGTACTCACCTGCTGGCGCACCACCGCCCACGTACACCTGCTACGACGACCCTACCTCACCCCCCGACCCACCCCCTCCACACCTACCCTCAACCCCTCACCCACACACCTCACACTCCACACCCACCCCCACGACCCTCAACCCCACGGCCCACGACCTCACACGACCCTCACCTCCCACGACACCTCCCACACCTCCCACGACCCTCAACCCCCACGACCCTACCCCCACGACCCTCAACCCACAATGACCCACCTCCCACGACCCACACCTCCCACGACCTCAACCCCACGACCTCAACCCTTACTACCAACCGTATTCCTCATTCCATGTCCTTCACTCCTTACGACCCTTCCACTGGCAACCTCTTCCTCCTCTGGCAACCTCCCTCCCCCCTCCTTGAACCCCCCTCCTCTTGACAACTCCCCCTCCTTCCCCCCCTTCTCCCCATGGCAGCCTTCCCTACCCCCTGTATATGGCCCGTGGTTTTACACACAGGCAACCATAACTTAGTGGTGGTGCCATGTCTAGAGGGTGTGGGTCAGGGAGGAAGGTGAGGAAGGGGGGAACAGTCAGGGAGGAAGGTGTGGGGTCAGGAGGTGTGGGTCAGGGAGGAAGGTGTGGGTCAGGGAAAGGTGTGGGTCAGGGAAGGGTGTGGGTCAGGAAGGTGTCAGGTGTGGAGTCAGGGAGAGGGTGTGGGTCAGGGAGGAGATGATGGATGGGAAAGGGTAGAAGGAAAGGTAGGGAAGGAGAGCGGGAAGGTGAGGGGTAGAGAAGGGTGTGGGGTGGGGAGAAGGGAGAGGGAGGGAAGAAGGAAAGGAGAGTGGGTGAAGAAGGAGAGTGACACCACACCACACACACACACACACACACACACACACACACACACACACACACACACACACACACACACACACACACACACAACACAACACAACACAACACAACACAACACTCATCTCTTGTCAACAAACTCACTATACGAACACTTGTACACTGGTGGCTGTAGCTGCTGGGCTCTATGCTTGAATATACATAAAGACACATAAACATACATTTGCATACGTGGATTCATAAGTCCAGATTATGAGGTTTACATACATATACATAATATTTGTATATATTGTAATGTTCTGACGCGTTATGTTAACTGTTTTCTCTATTACTACAATAATAAGTTAAGTTTGGGTTAGGTTAGGTTTGGTTAGGTTAGGTTAGGTTAGGTTAGGTTAGGTTAGATATGATGTTTCCTGTAAATAGTCATAAGTCTTGTCGACACATAACACTGGATAGAAGTCAAAATGTTAACCACAGTACCCCCTCGTGTACCAAACCTCAGTGTGCAGTATACTATATCCGCACCGCCCCTAAACGAGCCATCTGAAGCGTAGAATCCATCTCAAAGTAAGTCCCGTCATTCCATCGCCATTTCTCTCTTTTCCATTTCCTAGATTCTTACCCTTGGACAGACAGACAGACAGACAGACAGGTAGGAGAAATCTAGACAGCATGGCCCTGTTAGTGTCGGCCCGTCACAGGTGGGCAGGCGAGGGTGGAGATCAATAGAGTTTTCTGCAACATTGATGGTGCGTGTGGTGGAGGAGGAGAAGGAGGAAGATGGTCAACCCCTAATGCTGCCATCTGTCACCTGTTCCTGCCTACCACCACTACCACCACACCTGTCTGCCACCACTACCACACCTGTAAGCACCTGCCAGCCACCACCTCACCTGTAAATACCTTCCACATCCACAACTCCTACTAGTGACCTGTACACACACACACACACACACACACACACACACACACACACACAAACAGACGTGTGTAATAACTAGTGTAAGTTATTCCTAATGATATCATTTTACTCAAGTCCCTGACGTGATTTTCTTTGTGATGACGTCATTGTTTGCGTCACTAAACCGACCAATTTACTGAATGTTTACAGAGTCCCTGGGTGTTTGTGTTTACAGAGTCCCTGGGTGTTTGTGTTTACAGAGTCCCTGGGTGTTTGTGTTTACAGAGTCCCTGGGTGTTTGTGTTTACAGAGTCCCTGGGTGTTTATGTTTACAGAATCCCTCCTCTTCCACCTGTTTTCCCCCCTCTCCCTCCTCCCCACCCTCCTCCCCTCCCCTCACTCCTCCTCTCTCCTCCTCCTCATCTCCCCACCTCCTCCTCCTCTCCCTCACCTCCTCCTCTTCATATACCTCCTGCATCTCCCTTACACTTCCCTCACCCTTCTTTATCTCCCTTACTTTCCTCACCCTTGCATACTTTCCTCACCTCACCTTTCCACCCTCCCATACTCCCCCATTTGACCTCATACCTCACTAACCTCACCCTTCTCTCCCCTCATTTACCTCACCCCTCACCTTAACCTACATTATGCACCTGGCTTATCCTTCCTTAATTAGATGATATTTTCTCAGTGGATTGCGGGGCCCTCCCTCCCTCCCTCCCTCCCTTCCTCCCTTCCTTCCTTCCTCCCTCCCTCTATCTCCTCTTCCCTTCTCGTCTCTTCGTCTCTTCCCCTATCTCTTTCTCTCCTTCGTGGCCTCTTCCTCCCTGGTACATTATATTTCTTTAGTTGCATCAGCAGCTCTATGGAAGACAATCCTGATTCAACACAGGCTCAAAGATAACATCCTACTTGGTGATGCTGCCAGACGAACGATTATAGCTGCCAACAACTATAATATCGTACCAGATTTTGTATATATATTTTTTAAACCTTCTTCATAATTACTTAAAAAAAATTATTAACACTTACTATTATTATTATTATTATTATTATTATTATTATTATTATTATTATTATTATTATTATTATTATTATTATTATTATTATTATTATTATTATTATTATTATTATTATTAGTACGATACGTTGGGCCTCGAGTCTTCTTCAGTCTTGACATTTATGGCTACAGGTTAGTGTCGTGGAGGTGATGAGCCGGGAGGGTTATGGACCATCTCGTGTTGATGATCAAATTTTAGGGATCGTTATTATGGGTTTAAGTCGTCGTTATTAGATGGATGTATCGTTTTATATTGTTATGTATGTGCTTATCTCTTTGTGTGTGTGTGTGTGTGACTTAGGGAAGCAAGTAGGTCGTGCGTGCATGTATGAAGGACACCTGAACAAACAGATCTTTAGAGACAGGTGAAGAGGCGGTGGTGGTTGGGGGGGACGACGATGTTGACACGTGATACATAGGTAGGCTAGGAGGGGGGTGTGTGAGGAGAGGGGTGTGTGAGGAGGGGGTGTGTGAGGAGGGGGTGTGTGGGGAAGGAGGAGGATGGTGAGGTAAATAAGGGGGTGGGATGGTGAGGTAAATAAGGGGGTGGTCTCTCTCTCTCTCTCTCTTTCGTTTAGTACCACATGTAAAAGAAAATGCAACTCAACCTATAATTAGAAGGGAAACTATTCTAAAAAAAATCATGTTAACCTATTCGCTGTTCTTGTAGTCTGTAATTATGGTCACGCACTTTATATCGTGCTGGTTAAATATCAGTGTAATTACGTACTCATTCCTGTGCTAAAATTAACCTGAGGAATATGCTGAGTTGATGGTCAATATATGTAGTGTGTGTGTGTGTGTGTGTGTGTGTGTGTGTGTGTGAAACAGTGTGTGTGTGTGTGTATAGTACAGTGTATGTGTGTATACTGTACTGCCTTGTATATACGTATTTTTGTAGTATATTGATTGGTACAGAAGCTGGGGGGTGGGGGGTTAATTGGTTGAGGTTAGGTTGGATAATGTTGGGTTTGGTTTGGTTGAGGTGAGGTTAGGTTAGGTTAATGAGTTGGTTTTTCGTTGGGGTTGGGTTGAGGTGAGGTTAGGTTAGGTTGATGAGGAGGTTGGGTTGAGGTGAGGTTGGGTTAGGTTGGGGTTGGGTTGAGGTGAGGTTGGGTTGCGTTGGGGATGACGTTAGGTTAGGTTAGGTTAGGTTAACGATGGAATAATTACGTCCAAGAATAGTACAGTATTAATGTTATACTAAGATTCTTGCCTGGGTAGATTATACACGTTTACAGCCACACTATTGTACCTCTTCCTCACTACCACACCACCTTACTACCACACCATCCTTACTACCACACCACACCACCACATTGACCCCACTACCACACTTACCACCATCCTCACTACCACACCATCCTCCTACCACACCATCTTCCTACCTTCCACTACCTTGACTACCACTTCACTACCACCACCTCACTACCCACCTTTCCTACCACACCTTACTACCACACCATCTTACTACCACACACCACCACACTGACCCCCACTACCACACCACTTCACTACCACACACCTTACTACCACACCATCTTACTACCACACCACCACATTGACCCCCACTCCCTTTACCACACCCCTTATACCACACCCACCTGTTTACTACCACACCACTTCACTACCACACACCTCACTACCACCACCATCCTACTACCACACCACCACACTGACCCCTACCACCCACTTCACCACACCTCACTACCACACCACTACCACCACTACCACCATCTTACTACCACACCACATTGACCCCCACTACCACACCACTTCACTACCACACCACCTTACTACCACACCATCTTACTACCACACCACCACACTGACCCCCA